>NC_052334.1:6654916-6750044 GCF_016432855.1 Salvelinus namaycush | reverse complement strand
AACACTGAGTTAGTGTCTAGTAAACTACTGAGTTAGTGTACTAGGTGACACTGAGTTAGGCTCCTAGTAACACTGAGTTAGGGTCTATAACACTGAGTAATGTCTAATAATACTGATTTAGGGTCTAGAACACTGAGTTAGGGTCTAGTAACACTGAGTTGGTGTCTAGTGACACTGGAGGTAGGGTAATAACACTGTAGTTAGGGTCTGTAACACTGAGGTTAGGGTCTCGTAACACGAGTTAGGGTCTCGTAACACGGAGTTAGGTCTAGTGACACGAGTTAGGCGTCAGTGATACTGAGTTAGGGCTAGTAACACTGAGTTAGGTCTGAGTAACACGAGTTAGTGTATAGTGACACTCAGTTAGTGTCTAGTGACACTGAGTTAGGGTTTCTAGTAACACTGAGTTAGGGTCAGTGGACACTGATTTAGAGGTCTAGGGACACTGAGTCTAGGGTTAAGTAACACTGAGTTAGGGTCTAGTAACACTGAGTTAATGTCTAGTAATACTGAGTTAGGGTCTAGAACACTGAGTTAGGGTCTAGTAAACACTGAGTTAGGGTTAGTGACACTGAGTTAGTGCAAGTAATACTGGTAGTTAGGGTCTAGTGACACTGAGTTAGGGTCTAGTAATACTGAGTTAGGGTCTAGTGACACTGAAGGTAGGGTCTAGAAAAAACTGAGTTAGTAATACTGAGTTATGGTCTAGTGACACTGAGTTAGGGTCTATTAACAATGAGCTTGGTCTAGTGACACTGAGTTAGGGTCTAGTAACACTGAGTTAGGGTAGTAACACGAGTAGGTCTAAGTAACACTGAGTTAGGGTCTAGGACAACACTAGTTAGTGTCTAGTAACCTGAGTTAGTGTCTAGTGACACTGAGTAGGGTCTAAGTAACACTGAGTTAGGGTCTAGTAACAACTGAGTTAGGGTCTAGTGATACTGAGTTAGGGTCTAGTGATTACTGAGTTCGGGTCTACTACCACGAGTTAGGCGGTCTAGTGATACTGAGGTAGGTCTAGTAAACACTTAGCTGAGGGCTAGTAAACACTGAGTTAGGGTCTATTGACACTGAGTTAGGGTTTAGTAAAACTGAGTAGTGTCTAGTAAATGCCTTAGGGTCTAGTAACACTGAATTTAGGGTCTAGTAACACTGAGTAGGTCTAGAATACGAGTTGAGGGTTAGTAACATGAGTTAGGGACTAGTAAACACTGAGTAGGGTCTAGTGATCACTGAGTTACTGTGGTATCTAGTGTTTTATTTTTTTTTTTTTTTTTTTTTCTTTTTTTTTTTTTATTTTTTTTTTTTCTTTTTTTTTTTTTGTTTTCTTGTTTTTTTTTTTTTTTTTTTTTTTTTTTTTTTTTTTTTTTTTTTTTTTTTTGTTATTTTTTTGTTAGGGTCTAGTGATACTGGAGTTACTTTTTTTTTTTTTGGGGGGGGTACGTCTCAGAAAACACGAGTTTAGGGTCTAGTGATACTGAGTTAGGGTCTAGTAACACTGAGTTAGGGTCTAGTAACACTGAGTTAGGGTATAGAACACTGAGTGAGTGTCTAGTGACCTGAGTTATGGTTAGTAACACTGAGTTAGGGTCTAGTAACACTGAGTTAGGTCTAGTGACACTGAGTTAGGTCTAGTGATACTGAGTTAGGGTCTAGTAACACTGAGTTAGTGTCTAGTAACACTGAGTTTAGTGTCTAGTGACACTGAGGTTAGGTCTAGGGACATGAGTTAGGGTCTAGTAACACTGAGTTAGGGTCTATAGTGACACTGAGTTAGGGTTAGGGACACTGAGTTGGGTCTACGTAACACTGAGTTAGGGTCTAGTAACACTGAGTTAATGTCTAGTAATACTGAGTAGGGTTAGTAACACTGAGTTAGGGTCTAGTAACACTGAGTTAGGGTCTAGTGACACTGAGTTAGGGTCAAGTAATACTGAGTTAGGGTCTAGTGACACTGAGTTAGGGTCTAGTAATACTGAGTTAGGGTCTAGTGACACTGAGTTAGGGTCTAGTAACACTGAGTTAGTAATACTGAGTTAGGGTCTAGTGACACTGAGTTAGGCGTTTAGTAAAACACGAGCAATTTTGTCTAGTGACACTGACGTTAGGGAGTCTAGTAACACGAGTTAGGGTCTAGTAAACAGCTGAAGTTAGGTCTAGAACACTGAGTTGAGGGTCTAGGAACACTGAGTTAGTTGTTTAGTTAACATGAGTTAGGGTCTAGTGACACTGAGTTAGGGTTCTAGTAACACTGAGTAGGATCTAGAACACTGAGTTAGGGTCTAGTGATACGAGTTAGGGGCTCGTGATACTGAGTTAGGGTCTACTAACACGATTTAGCGTCTAGTGATACTGAGTTAGGGTCTAGTAACACTGAGTAGGGTCAGTAACACGGAGTTAGTGTCTAGTGACACTGAGTTAGGGGTCTAGTAACACTGAGTTAGTGTTAAGTAACACTGAGTTAGGGTCTAGTAAACTGAGTTAGGGTCCTAGTAAACACTGAGTTAGGGTTAGTAATACTGAGTTAGGGTCTAGTAACACTGAGTTAGGTACTAGTAAACACTGAGTTAGGCGTATAGGATACGGAGTTTAGGGTCTAGTGATACGAGTTAGGGTCTAGTGATACTGATTTAGGGTCTAGCAAACACTGAGTAGGGTCTGTTAGACTGAGTTAGGGTCTAGTAACACGGAGTTAGGGTCTATTAACACTGAGTTAGGGTCTAGTAACACTGAGTAGTGTCTAGTGACACTGAGTATGGTTTTTCTAGTAACACTGAGTTAGGGTCTGTAACACTGAGTTAGGTCTAGTGAACACATGAGTTAGGGTCTAGTACCACTGAGTAGGGTCTAGTAACACATGAGTTAGGGTCTAGTTACACTGAGTTAGGGTCTAGTGACACTGAGTTGGGTCTAGTAACACTGAGTTAGGGTCTCGTCATACTTGAGTTAGGGTTAGGGACACTGAGTAGGGTCAGTGACACTGAGTCTAGGGTCTACTGATACTGAGTTTAGGGTCTAGTAACATGAGTTAGGGTCTATTGCAACTGAGTTAGGGTCTAGTAACACTGAGTTAGGGTCTATTGACACTGAGTTAGGGTCCTAGTAACACTGAGTTAGGGTCTAGAACACTCGAGTTAGGGTTAGTAACACCTGAGTTAGGGTCTAGTAACAATGAGTTAGGGTTCAGTAACAACTGAGTTAGGGTCTTAGTGCTACTGAGTTAGGGTCTAGTAAAAACTGAGTTAGGTCTAGTAACACTGAGTTAGGGTCTAGTAACACTGAGTTAGTTTCTAGTGACAGCTGAGTTAGGGTATAGTAAACACCGAGTAGGGTCTATTAACACTGAGTTAGTGTCTAGTGGACACTGGTTAGGGTCTAGTAAACACTGAGTTGGGTCTAGTAACCACTGAGTAGGGTCTAGTAACACTGAGTTACGTGTCTAGTGACTACTGAGTAGGGTCTAGTAACACCGAGATCGGGTCTAGTAACACTGAGTTAGTGTCTAGTGACACTTGAGTTAGGGTCTGAGTAACATGAGTTAGGGTCTAGGAACACTGAGTTAGGGTCTAGTAATACTGAGTTAGGGTCTAGTAACACTGAGTAGGGTCTAGTGACACTGAGTTAGGTCTAGTAAAACATGAGTTAAGGTCTAGTAACACTGAGTTAGTGTCTAGTGACACTGAGTTAGGGTCTAGTAACACGTGAGTTAGGTTCTAGTGACCACTGAGTTAGGGTCAAGTAAGACTGAGTGTACTAGACCCGTGACACTCAGTGTCCTAGACCCTAATCACTCAGTGTCTAACTAACCATCCTGACCTAACTCATGATACTAGACCCTAAGTACTCAGTGACCTATCCAGTATTACGCCTCTAACTTCAGTGTCACTAGACCCTGAAACTCAGTGTACTAAACCCTAACTCAGTGTTACTAGACCCTAACTCAGTTCTACTTCACATAACTCAGGTTACTAGACCCTAACTCCAGTGTTACATAACCCTAAATCAGTGGTCCTAGACCCTAACTCAGTTCCACAGACCCTAATACTCAGTGTTTCTAGACCCTACTCAGTAGTCACTAGACCACTAACTCAGTATCACTAACACTAACTCAGTATTTTACTAGAACACTAACTCAGTGTTACTAGACCCTACTCAAGTGTCCAGATACTAGTGTCACCACTAATCAGTGTTACTAGACCCTAACTCTCAGTGTTACTAGACCCTAACTCAGTGTTTACTTACGAACTCAGTCTAACCCAAGAATGTACTAGACCAATCTCAGTGTTACTAGACCCTAAACTCAGTTGTCACTAGACCCTAACTCAGTATGTACTGATCTTATGACCCTAGCTCAGTGTTCCTAGACCCTAAACTCAGTATCATAAACCTAACTCAGTTCATAGGACCCTAACTCAGTATACTACTAAATGCACTGACACTAACTCAGTGTCCTAGCCCTCGTACTAACACTAAACCAGTGTTCTAGCCTGTTCTAACCCGAACTATGTCATCCTAACTCAGTGTTACTAGACCCAAACTCAGTGTCTACTAAACCTAACTCAGTGTTATAACACTAAATCGTGTTAGCCTAAGCACTAACCTAACTCAGTGTTTACTAGACCCTAACCAGGTTACTAACAACCAGTGCACTAAAACTCAGTGTTACTAGACCCTATACTCAGTGTCTACTAGACACTACTCAGTGTTATAGACCCTAACTCAGTGTCACTAGACCCTAATCGTAGTACTAACCCAACTCGGTGTTACTAGACCCTAACTCAGTGTCACTAGACACAGTAACTCAGTGTATCTACTAGACCATAACTCAGTGTTACTAGACCCTAACTCAGTTTACTAGACCCTAACCATATACTACACGTGTAACTAATATGCTTAGACCCTAACTCAGTGTTTACTAGACCCTAACTCAGTGTTACTAGCCACTCCTCTATACTAATCAGTCTCTACTCAGTGTACTAGCTAACTCAGTGATAGACCCTAATCAGTGTCTAGGACTACTCGTTAGTACCCTAACTGTCATAGCACACGTGTCCCTAGAACACTCAGAATAAGACCCTAATCAGTGTCATAGAACCTAAATCAGTGTTACTAGACCCTAACTCAGTGTCACTAGACACTAACTCAGTGTCACTAGACACTAAAACTCAGTGTTTAATAGTGTTCAGTAGACCCTAACTCAGTATACTAGGACCCTAACTCATGTCACTAGACCCTAAACTCAGTGTTACTTGACCCTATGTACAGACCCTACTCAGTGTTACTAACCACTAACTCAGTGTCCTAGACCTCAGCCCCCCCCCACTGACCTAAAGAGTGTTACTAGACCCTAACTCAGTGTTCACTAGACCCTACCTCAGTAGTCACTAGACCCTAATCGTCAGACTAATCAGTATCACTAGACCCTAACTCATATTACGAGACCCTAACTCAGTGTCTACTAGACCCTACTCAGTGTTAGACTAAAATCGTCACTAACTCAGTGTTACTAGACCCTAACTCTGTACTTACTAATAGGTACAACCTACTCAGTGTTACTAGACCCTAACTCAGTGTTTACTAGACCCTAACTCACTAACCGACCATTCACTAGACACTAACTCAGTGTTACTGACCACTCGGTACGACCCTACCGTGTCACTAGACCCTAACTCATGGGTTACTAGAACCCCAGCTCGTGTTACTTAGACCCTAATCCGATCACTAGACTATCACTAGTAGACCCATAACTCCAGTATCACTATACCATAACTCAGTTACTAGACCTAAATCATTGTTACAGACCCTAACTCAGTGTTTATACTCAGTTAAACCCTAATCGAACTAGCCTAATCATTAGACCTAACTCAGTTGTCCATAAGCCTAACTCAGTGTTCCTGACCCTAACTCAGTGTTGCACTGACCCTAATCAGTGTTACTAGACCACTAACTCAGGGTACTAGACCCTAACTCACGTGTCATAACCCTAATCTCAGTGTTCACTAGACCCTAACTCAGGTATCACTAGACCAACTCAGTATACTAATCATTTCTAGACCCTAATCTAGGTCACTAGACCCTAACTCAGGTATACTAGACCCTAACTCAGTGTCACTCAACCCTAACTCAGTTGGGTACTTGACCTAACTCATGCTACGGCTACTCAGTCCTTAGACCCTAACTCAGTGTTCTAGACCCTAAACTCAGTGTACCTAGGACACTAACTCAGTAGTTACTAGACACCCTAACTCAGTGTTACTAGACCCCTAACCTCAGTGTTACTAGACCCTAACTCAGTATCCCTAGACCCTAACTCAGTGGCTTACTAGACCAATAACTCATGTATCACTAGACCCCTAACTCAGTATTCACAGCGTTCCTAGAACTAACGAGTTCACTAGAGACACTAACTCAGTGTTACTAGTCCGTAACTCATGTGTTACTAGAACCCTAACCAGTATACTAGACCCTAACTCAGTGTACTAGACCCTAACTCAGTGTACTAGACCCTAACTCGTTACAGATATCGGACTAGACCTTAACCAGTGTTTACGTAGACCTAACTCATCTACCCACTCAGATCACACCCTAACTCAGTGTTATATGAACCTAACTCAGGGCTTACTAGACTACCAACTAACATAACTCAGTGTCTTGCACAGGTTAGACCAACCGGTCCTAGACACTAACAGTGTTACTAGACAATAACTCATTGTGATAGAACCTCAGTACCACTAAACTCAGTGTTACTAGACCCTAACTCAGTGTTACTAGACCCAACTCAGTGTTCTAGAACCAACTCTAGTGTTACTCCGACTCAGTGTCACTAGACACAATCTCAGTGTTACTAGACCCTAACTCAGTGTCACTAGACCCTAACTCAGTATTACTAACTCAGTGTTACTAGACCCTAACTCAGTGTCACTAGACCCTAACTCAGTATTACTAGACCCTAACTCAGTGTCACTAGACCCTAACTCAGTATTACTTGACCCTAACTCAGTGTTAGACTTATCACCTAAGACCCTAACTCAGTGTTACTACTGACCCTAACTCATGTCATTCTAGACATAACTCAGTGTTACTAGGACTAACTCATGTTTACTAGACCCTAACTCAGTGTCCTAGACCACTAACTCAGTGTACTAGACAAACTCTAGTGTACTAGACCCTAACTCAGTGTACTAGAACACTAACTCAGTGTACTAGACCACTAACTCAGTGTCTATAGACACTAACTCATGTTACTAGACCCTACTCAGTGTACTAGACACTAACCAGTGTCACTAGACACACCATGACTACCTATCAGTGTTACAGACCCTAACTCAGTGTACTCAGACCCAACTCAGTGTTACTAGACCAACAGTGTCACTAGCTACTCAAGTGTACTAGACCCTAACGCAGTGTTCACTAGACCCTTAACTCAGTTCTACTATTGTACAACCTAACTCAGTGTTCTAGACCCTAACTCAGTTTACTAGACCCTAACTCATGTTACTAGACCCTACCAGCTAACTAAATCAGGTATCTATCGTACAGACCCTAACTCAGTGTAATAGACCCTAACTCAGTGTTACTAGACCCTAACTCTCCCAGCTCTCGTGTTTACTAGACCCTAACTCAGCTACTAACAGTCCCTAACTCCAGTGTATATACGTCAGATACACCTAACTCAAGTGTCAGACCCTAACTCAGTGTTATGGACTAAGTGCAGACAAACCGTGACGTATGGGGGGGGACTGCGTGGGGTTTCACTAACCAAGTGTCCCTAGGTACACACCCTAATGTTACATGTTACACGCCTAACTCAGTGTTTACAGACCTAACTCATGTTGTACTAGACCCTAACTTCCCCAGTGCACTAGACACAATCAGTGTTACTAGACCCTAACTCGTTTACTAGACCCTAACTCAGTGTCACTATCGTGTACTAGCAACTCCGGCTGACCAAACTCAGTCTAACCTAAGTTCACTAGACCCTAACTCAGTGTTACTAGACCCGTAACTCAGTGTTATAGACCCTACTCAGTGTTCTAGAGACCTAACTCAGGTCTACTAGAACCGAACTCAGTGTACTTACTACTGTTACTAAGACCCTAACTCAGTGTCTACTAGACCCTAAACTCAGTTCATAACTAACTCAGTGGTACTAGACCCTAGACCAGGCTAACTACTCACGTGTCACTAGACTCCAGTTACTCAGATAATCATACCTATACCCTAAACTCAGGGTCATAGACCCTAAATCCAGGTCCACTAGACCCTAACTCAGTGTCACTAGACCCTAACTCAGTGTACTAACCAGACCGCTAACCTACGTGATCGAACCTAATGTGTACTGACCCTAACCCAGTATCCTAACAGGTCTAGACCCTAACTCAGTGTGGTACTTAGTAACCCTAAACTCGAGTGTCACTAGACCCTAACTCAGTGTACTAGACCTACATGTCAGACCCTAACTCAAGTAGTTTACCTAGACCCCTAAACTCAGTGTTACTAGACCTAATCAGTGTTTCTAACCTAATCCCTAGAAACTAAGCAGTGTTCCTAGACCCTAACTGCGTGTTACTAACCTAAATCAGTGTTGATCAGTGACTAGACACTACTCAGTGTTACTAGACCTAACTCAGTGTTACTAGACCCTTAACTCAGTGTCACTAGACACCTAAACTCGTGTTACTAGACCTAACTCAGTGTTTAACCTTGAGGCATACCCTAACTCAGTGTTACTAGACCCTAACTCAGTTACTAGACACTAACCTCAGGTTACTAGACCCTAACTCAGGTATCTACTAGACCCTAACTCAGTGTTCACGTAGACCCTAACCATGGTACTAGACCTAACTCAGTGTTACTAGACCCTAACTCAGTGGTCTAGACCCTAACTCAGTATTACTAGACCCTAATCTCATGTTATAGGGACCCTAACTCATTGCTACTAGAACCCTAACTCAGTGTTACAGGACCCTAACTCGTATACCCTATCATGCACATACCCTAACTCAGTGTTACTAGACCTAACTCAGGTCATAGACCTCGTGACTAGACCCTAACCTCCAGTGTTACTAGACCCTAACTCAGTATCTTACCCTAACTCAGTGTAACCTACAACCCTAACTCGTGTTACCCTAACCCTAACTCAGTATACTAGACCCTAAACTCAGTGTACTAGACCCTAACTCAGTATTACTAGATACCCGTTACTACCTAATCAGTGTCCCTAGACCCTAACTCAGTGTTACTAGACCCTAACTCAGTGTCACTAACCTAAACTCAGGTGTTACTAGACCTAACTCAGTTGATACTAACTCATTCCTAGACTACTCCGTTATAACCATCAGGGTCACTAGACCCTAACTCAGTGTTACTAGACCCTAAACTAATCCTGACCCTCTAGTGTTTACTAGACCCTAATCAGTGTTTATACACTAAACCAGTACAGACTCAAATAACTCAGTATCACTAGACCCTAACTCGTATCAGAACCTTAGGTTACAGGGACCCCTAACTCGAGTGTACTATACTACTCCGACTAACCTAACATCAGTGTTACTAGACACTAACCTCAGTGTTATAGACCTAAACACAGTGTTACTAGCCACTATACTCAGGTTACTAGTACCCTAACTCAGTGTCACTAGACCTAACCAGTGTACTAGACCCTAACTCGAGTGTTACTAGACCCTAAACTCAGTGTCACTAGACCCAACTCAGTCATTGTAGTAGACCCTAATCATGTTCACTAGACCCTAACTCAGTTATCACTAGACCCGAACTCAGTGTTAACTCTAGACCCTAAATCTAATGAACTAGACCCTAACTCACTGTTACTACTAACCGCCTAACATAACTCAGTGATGGGTGGGTACTTAAGAAAACCCTAACTCAGTGATCACTCGACCCTAACATACTAGACTGTATACTTACGACCACTAAGCGTTCAGTATGATCATACCTACTATGACTACCCTAAACTCCAGTGTTACTAGACCCTAACTCAGTGTTAGCTAGACACTAACTCAGTGTACTAGACCCTAACTCAGTGTCATCAGACCCTAACTCCCGATGACTAGGACCCTAGCTCAGTGTTAACTAACCTCTAACTCTCAGTGTCACTTCGACCTAAATCAGTGTTAACGTAGACCCTAACTCAGTGTTCACTAGACCCTACTCAGTGATCACTAAGCTCTCCCGTTTTACAGACATCAGTGATCACTAGACCCTAACTCAGTGTTACTAGACCCTAACTCAGTGTCTACTAGACCCTACCTCCGTGTTACTAACTACTAGATCACTAACCCAACTCAGTGTTACTAGACACCTTGCGACTAACTCAGTGTTACTAGACCCTAACTCAGTGTTTACTAGACCTATCAGTGTTCTAGACCTTGAAACTCAGTGTACTAGACTAGCTAGGTTATACCCTATATCTCTAGCCTAACTTCAGTTCTAGACCCTAACTCAGTATCACTAGACCCTAGCATTCCAGACTACTCATTACTAGACCCTAACTCAGTGATAGACTACTCAGGTTAACCCTATCAGTGTAATACTCTAGATCATTAGTAACTAGACCCTAACTCAGTGTTACTAGACCTAACTCAGTGTCTAGACCCTAACTCAGTGTTTCCACTAGACACTAACTACTAGACCAATCGTGTTACTAGACCTAACTCAGTGTCACTACACGCTCATACGAACTCAGTGTTACTAGACCTAGCTCAGTGTTCTAGCACCCTAACTCAGTATCATAAACCCCTACCTCAGTGTTAGCTAGACCCGAACTCAGTATCACTCGACCCTAACTCATTAGCAAGACCCTAACACAGTTCTACTAGACCCTAACTCAGTGTACTAGAATACCTACAGTGTCACTAGACCCTAACTCAGTTACGAGCCTATGATTTCTAGACCCTAACTCAGTGTTATTACTATCGTGATAGACCCTAAATCATGTACTAACCCGTATGTAACTAGACCTAACTCAGTGTTACTAGACACTAAACTCAGTTTACTAGACCCTAACTCAGTGTCACTAGACCCTAACTCAGTGTTTACTAGACTCCTAATCTCAGTGTGACTAGAACTACACTCAGGTTACTAGACGCCTAACTCGCGTGTTACTGATACCCTAACTCAGGTCACAGATACTATCGTATGACCCTAACTCGTGCTCACTAGACCCCTAATCAGTGTTACTAGACCCTAATCAATCATGTCCTACATGTAATAGACACTAACTCAAGTGTTCACTAGACCATAACCTCGGTGCTGCTATTCAGTCTAGACCCTAACTCAGTGTACTAGACCCCAGTGCCAGCTAACTCAGTTTGTCCTAACTCAGACATAACCAACCAGTGTTACTAGAACCATAACTCAGTGTTACTAGACCGCAACTTCATTTTACAGACCTATCAGTGCACTAGACCCCCTACTCAGTGGTACTAGACCCTAACTCATTATTACTAGACCTTAACTCAGTGTTCCTAGACCCTAACCAGTGTACATAGACCCTAACTCAGTGTTACTAGACCCAACTCAGTGTCACTAGACCCTAACTCAGTGTTACTAACCCTAACTCAGTGTTACTAGACCCTAACTCACGTTTACCTAGACACTAACTCAGTAGTACGTAGACCCTAACTCATGTTACTAGACCCTAACTCAGTGTCCACTATACCCTAAACTCAGTGTACGGACTACTAGTTTACGACCCTACTACAGTGTTACTAGACCTAACTCAGTGCACTCAGACCCCTAACTCCGTGTATAACCTAACTCAGTTCTAGACTAATCAGTGTACTAGACCCTAACTCAGTATTCACTAACGCAACTCAGTGTTAACTAACACCTAACTCATGTCTAGACTCTAGCATAGACACTAACTCAGGTTCACTAGACCCTAACTCAGGTTACTAGACCCTGACTCATGTTCCCTAGACCATTAACTCAGTTCACTAGACCCTAACTCAGTGTTACTAGACCCTAACTCAGTAGTCACTAGACCCTAACTCCGATCGGTACTAGACCCTAACTCAGTATTACAGACCTAACTCATGTTTAGTCTACAGGTTACAGACCATAACCGTTTACCAGACACTCCCTCATTCACTAGACCCTAACTCAGTGTTACGAAGACCCTAACTCAGTGTTACTAGACCCTATCTTTACTATACCCTACTAGTGTTATGACATAACTAGTTACCCTAACGTTACTGACGATGTTTACAACGATCTAGACTACCTAACTCCAGTGCTGACTTAGACCGTCGTCAAGACCTTCTAACTAGACTGCATTACTAGACCTAACTCATGTGGTAACTACCTAAACTCGTAATCCTAGACCCTAAACTCAGTATCACTAGACCAAACTCAGTGTTACTAGACCCTAACTCATGTCACTAGGACCCTAACTCAGTGTCCTAGACACCTAACCAGTGTCATAGACCTAACTCAGTGTCCTAGTACCATAGACCTACTAGATTACTAGAAGCCCTACTCAGTGTTACTAGACCTAACCAGTGTTACTAGACCCGAACTCAGGTTCACTGAGATCACTAAAGGTTACTCAGCTATTGTTACTAGACCTAACTCAGTGTCACTAGACCTAACTCAAGGTACTTACCCTAACTCAGTTTACTAGACCCTAAATCAGGTAGATACTAGTGTCACTAGACCACTAACTCAAGTATTACTAGAAACCCTAATCCCTCAGTGTCACTAGACCCCTAACTCAAGTATCACTGACCTAACTCAGTGTCACTAGACCCGAAACTCAGTGTTACTAGACCCTACTCAGTGTTTTTTTTCTACTAGACCCTAACTCAGTATTATCTAGAATTAACTCAGTGTTACTAGACCCTAATCAGTGTTACTAGTGACCCCCTAACTCAGTGTCCCTAAGGACCCTAACTCAGTGTCACTAGACCCTAACTCAGTGTTACTAGACCCTAACTCGTGTCACTAGACACTAACTACAGTGTCACTAGACACTAACAGTGTTAAAGAAAATCTAACTCAGTGTTACTAGACCCTAACTCGTATCATAGACCATAACTCAGGGTCACGAGACCCTAACTCAGTGTTACTAGACCCTAAAATCTCAGGTTACGAGACCCTAACTCAGTGGTACTAGGACCCTAACCAGTGTTGAATAGACCCTAAGCAGTGTCACTAGACACTAACTCAGTGTTACTAGACCCTAAAACTCAGTGTTACTTAGACCCTAACTCAGTCTTACTAGACATTAATCAGTTACTAGACCCGAACTCGTGTTACTAGACCTACTCAGTATACTGAGACATTAACTAGTGTTACTAGACCCTAACTCAGGTTACTAGACCCTAAATCAGTGTTCAACTAGACACTAGAGAACTCAGTGTACTAGACCCTAATCAGTGTACTAGACCCTAACTAAGTGTTACTAGACCCTAACTCAGTGTCACTAGGACACAATTCAGTGTACTAGACCCTAAACTCAGTGTCACTAGGACACTAACTCAGTATTTAACCAGTGTTACTAGACCTAATTCAGTGTCACTAGCCTACGCAGTATACTAGACCCTAACTCAGTGTCACTAGACACTAAACTCAGTATTACGTGACCCTCAATCAGTGCACTAGACCCTAATTTCCCAGTTGTTACTAGACCCTAACTCAGGGGCACTAGACACTAACTCAGTGTTACTAGACCTTAAATCCGGTTACTAGACCCATAAACTCAGTGTCACTAGACCTAACTCAGTGTTACTAGACCCTAATCAGTATTACTAGACCCTAAATCAGTGATTTACTAGACCCGAACTCAGTGTTACTAGACCCTAACTCAGGTGTCACTAGACACTAACTCAGTGTTACTAGACCCTAAACCGGTGTTACTAGACCCTAACTCAGTGTCACTAGACACATAACCAGTGTTACTAGACCCTAACTCAGTGTTACCTAGACCCGACTCAGTGTTACTAGACCCTAACTCAGTGTCACTAGACACTAAACTCAGTGTTACGAGACCCTAACTCGGTGTTACTAGACCCTAACTCAGTGTCACTAGCACCCTAACTTCAGTGTGAATAGACCTAACTCAGGTTACTAGACCCTAACTCAGTGTACTAGACACTAAAACTCAGTATCACTAGACCATAACCAGTGTTACTAGACCCTATCATTGTACTAGACCCCTAACTCAGTCTTACTAGACCCTAAACTCAGGTTAATAGACCCCTAACTCAGTGTTACTGACCCTAACTCAGGTCACTAGACCTACTCAGGGGTACTAGACCCTAACTCAGATTGCACTAGACCCTAACTCATTGGTACTAGACCTAAAACTCCGTAGTCAGTAGACCCTAAACTCATGTCACTAGACCCTAACTCAGTGTCACTAGACCTAACTCAGTATGACTAGACCCTAAAACTCAGTGTTACAGACCCTAACTCAGTGTCACTAGACCCTAACTACAGTGCTAACTAGACCCTTAACTCGTGTACTAGACCTAACTCAGTTTTACGAGAACCCTAACTCAGTGTCACTAGACCCTAACTCAGCATTACTTGACCCTAACTCAGTGTCACTAGACCATAATTAAATCAGTGTTACTAGACCCGAACTCCAGTGTCACTAGACACTAACTCAGCTGTTACTAGACCCTAACTCAGTGTTACTAGACCCTAAACTCAGTGTCCACTAGACCGAAACTCAGTGTTACTAGACCCTAACTCAGTATTACTAGACCCTAACTCAGTGTTACTAGGACCCTTAACTCAGTGTTACTAGACCCTAACTCAGTGTCCATAGACACTAAACTCAGTGTTACTAGACCCTAACGCGGTGTTACTAGACCCTAAGCTCAGTTCACTAGACACTAAACTCAGTGTTACTAGACCACAAATCAGTGTTACTAGACCCGTAACTCAGTGTGACTCGACCCTAACTCAGTGTCACTAGACACTAAACTCAGTGTTACCTAGACCCTAATCTGGGTTACTAGACCCTAACCTCAGTGTCACTAGACCCTAACTCCGTGGTACTAGACCCTACTCAGTGTTACTAGACCCTAACTCAGTGTTTACTAGCCTAATCAGTATCACTAGACCCTAACTCAGTTGTGTACTAGACCTAAACTCATTGTTACTAGACCCTAACTCAGTGGTACTAGACACTAACTCAGTGTTTACTAGACCATCACTCAGTGTACTAGACCTGAAACTCAGTGTCACTAGACCCTAACTCAGTGTTACTAGACCCCTAACTCAGTTGCACTAGACCCTAACTCAGTGTTACTAGACCCTAAACTCAGTATCAGCGCAGACCCTAACTCAGTGTCACTAGACCCAACTCAGGTCACGAGACCCTAACTCAGTATGACTATACCCTAAACGCAGTGTTACTAGACCCGAACTCAGTGTCACTAGACCCTAACTCAGTGTCACTAGACCCTAACTCAGTGTTACTAGACCTAACTAAGTGGGTACTAGACCCTAACTCAGTGTCACTAGACCCAAACTCAGTGTTACTAGACCCTAACTCAGTGGTTACTAGACCCTAACTCAGTGTCACTAGACACTAACTCAGTGTTACTAGACCCTAACTCAGTGTCTACTAGAAACCAGAAATCAGTTGTTACTAGACCCTAATCGTATCACTAACCCTAACCGTGTTACTAGACCCTAACTCAGTTTCACTAGACCCGAAACTCAGTATCACTAGACCCTAACTCAGTATCACTAGGACCCGAACTCAGTGTACTAGTCCCTAACTCGTGTTACTAGACCCTAACTCAGTGTTACTCGACCCTAACTCAGTATTACTAGACCCTAATCTCAGTGTTGATAGACCCTAACTCAGTGTACTAGTCCCTAAATCAGTATCACTAGACACTAAACTCAGTGTTACTAGGACCCTACTCAGTGTTACGAGTCCCTAACTCAAGTATCACTAGACCCTCTAACTCGTGTGTATAGACCCAACTCAGTGTTACTAGTCTCTAACTCAGTATCACTTAGACCCCTAAACTCCGTTCATACTAGACCCTAATCTCAGTGTACTAGTTCCCCTAACTCAGGTTACTAGACCCTAACTCAGTATCACTTAGACCCATAACTCAGTATCACCGTTAGACCCTAACCAGTATCACTAGACCCTAACTCAGTGTTACGAGTCACCCTAACTCAGTGTTACTAGACCCTAAACTCAGTATTACTTAGACCCTAAACTCAGTGTCACTAGACCATAACTCAGTGTCCTAGACCCTAAATCAGTGTTACTAGTCCATAAAATCATTGTTACTAGACCCTAACTCATGTATTACTAGACCCGAACTCAGTGTCACTAGACCCTAACTCAGATGTACTAGACCAACTCAGTGTTACTAGACACTCTAACTCAGTGTTACTAGACCCTAACTCAGTGTCACTAGACCCAACTCAGGTTACTAGACATAGAGCAGTGTTACTAGACCCAACTCAGTATCCACTAGACCCTAACTCAGTGTAGTAGACCCTAACTCAGATCACTAGACCCTAACTTCAGTATGCACTAGACCCTAACTCCAGTTGCTTACTAGACCCTAAACTAGTGTTATACTAGACCCTAACTCAGTGTCACTAGACCCTAAACTCATTGTTACTAGACAACTAACATCGTGTTCCTAGACCCTAACAGTTTACTAGCACTAAACTCAGTGTTACTAGACCAGAACTCAGTGTTACTAGACCTAACTCAGTGTCACTAGACACAATCTCAGTGTTACTAGACCCTAACTCAGTGTCACTAGACCCTAACTCAGTATTACTAATATCAGTGGTTACTAGCACCCTAACTCGTGTCACTAGACCTAAACTCAGTCTTACTAGACCCTAACTCAGTGTTACTAGACCCTAACTCCAGTATTACTTGACCCTAACTCAGGGCACGAGAACCTAACTCCAGTGTTATAGACCCTAACTCAGTGTTACTAGACCCTAACTCAGTATTACTAGACAGTTAACTCAGTGTTACTAGACCCAATAATATCAGTGGTACTAGACCATAACTCAGTGTCCCTAGACCCTGAACTCAGTGTCACTAGACACTAACTCAGTGCTACTAGGACCTAACGCAGTGTCAATATGACACTAACTCAGGGTCACTAGACACTAACTCAGTGTTACAGACACGAATCAGGGTTACTAGACCTAACTCAGTATCAATAGACCCTAACTCAGTGTCACTAGAACCCTAACTCAGGTGACGAGACCCGTACTCAGTGTTATGAGACCCTAACTCAGTGTTACTAGACCATAACTCAGTGTTACTAGACCCTAACTCAGTGTCACTAGGACACGAACTAGTGTTACTAGACCCTTAAACCCAGTGTTAAGACCCTAAACTCAGTATTACTAGGACATTAACTCAGTGTACTAGACCCTAAACTCAGTGTTACTAGACCTAACTCAGTGGTCACATAGACATAACTCAGTTGTCTACTAGACCACTAACTCAGTGTTACTAGACCTAAACTTCAGTGCTCCCTCATGATCACTGACACTAATCAGTGTACATAGACCACTAACTCAGTGTGACTAGACCCTAACTCAGTGTTACTAGACCCTAACTCAGTTCGTACTAGACCCTAAATCAGTGTTACTAGGACCCTTTCATAACTCAGTAGTCACTAGACCCACAACTATCAGTTGTACTAGACCCTAACTTCAGTTCACTAGAACCCTAACATCTAGTATTCTAGCCATAACTCAGTGTTACTAGACCCTAACTCAGTATGTACTAGACCCTAAATCAGTTTCTAGACTAGTTACTAGACCCATAACTCAGTGTCACTAGACCTAACTCATGTAGTAACTTGCTTACTCGTAGTCACTAGCCACTAACTCAGTTTAACTAGACCAACTCTAGTGGTCACTAGAACATAATCAGTGTTACTAGACCCTAACTCAGTGTCTTACTAGACCCTAACTCCAGTGTTCACTAGACCTAATCAGTGGTACTAGACCCGTAACTCAGTGTTACTAGACCCTAACTCCAGTGTTACTAGAGCCCAACTCAGTGTTACTAGGACCCGTAACTGAGTGTCATACAACACTCTCAGTGTTACTAGACCCTAACCAGTGTCACTAGACCTGACTCAGACTAAACTCAGTGTTACTAGACCCAATCCAGTGTCACTAGACTAACTCAGTACTATAATTCGTTCAGACCCTAACTCGAGGTCACTAGACCTAACTCAGTTACTAACCCTACTCGGTCAGACCCTTAATCAGTGTTACTCAGTGTCACCTAGACCGTATAACTAGTTACCTAGAACTCAGTGTACTAGACCCTAACTCAGTTGTACTAGACACATAACTCAGTGTTACGAGACCCTAAACCCCTCACCGTACCTAGACCCCCTCTCACCACTCCAGTGTTACTAGACCTTAACTAGATACATCAGTGTTTTCCCCCCCAACACTAGACCCTAACTCAGTGTTACTAGACCCTAACCAGTTCTGACACTTAACTCAGTGTAACTAACTCAGTGTTACTAGACAACTAACTCAGGTTATATAGACCCTAAATCACGTGTCACTAGACCTAACTCAGTGTAACCCACTCAGTGACAACCTAACTCGGTTAGCTACGTTTCCACTAGACCCTAACCAGTTAACTACCAAACGTGTTACTAGACGACGATTCTAACCCGACAGTGTTACCTAACCCGTTTACCCTAACTCAGTGTACTAGACCCTACCTTTATACCTAATCAGTGTCACTAGGACACTCTCCCCCAGTGTCTAGACAATCAGTACAGACCATAATTTATACTCAGTGTTACTAGACCCTAACTCGTGTCACTAGACCTAACATCTAGTTTAGGCCACTAGACCAGTGCTATAGTTACGGCCTAACTCCAGTATTACTGACCTAACTCAGTGTACTAGACCCAACTCAGGGTTACTAGACCTCAAACTCAGTGTCACTAGACACTAACTCCATGGTACTAGACCCTAACCTCAGTGTACTAGGAACCCTAACTAGTGTCACTTAAGACCCTTAACTCAGTGTTACTTATGACCCTAACTCAGTATTATAGACCTACTCGTTGTTACTAGACCCTAACTCAGTGTTACTAGACCTAACTCAGTGTCCATACGACACTAACTAGTGTTACTAGACCATAACTCGGTGTTACTAAACCCTAACATCAGTGTTCACTAGCAGACTACAAATCACGTGTTACTAGCAAGACCTAACCAGTGTTACTAGACCCTAACTCAGTGTTACTAGACCTTCCCTCAACTCAGTGTCACTAGACAACTAACTCATGTAGACTACTAGACTATCGGTGGTTACTAGACCCTTTAACTCAGTGTCACTAGACCCTAACCAGTGTGTACTAGACCCTAACTCAGTGTTATAGACTCTCGGTTACAACCGTTCTAACGCCAACGTATCACTAGACCCAACTCAGTGGTTACTAGACCCTAACCTTCATGATACTAGCCGTACGTGTAGACCACTAAAATCAGTGTTTTTACTAGACCTAACTCAGGGTGTACTAGACCCTAACTCAGTGTACTAGGACCCTAACTCAGTGTTACAGACCCTCCTAACTAGTTTGACTTAGACCCTTAACGCAGTGTACTAGACCCTAACTCAGTAAATCAGTAGACCTAACTTCCCCCCCCAGTCAATAACTAAACTAGTGTCACTAGACCCTAACTCCGTGCAGGATAGACCTTTAACTCAGTTGACTAAGACCCTAACTCAGTGTACACCACTAGACCCTAAACTCCCCCCCCCGCTGTCACTAGACCCCCTAACTCAGTGTATCAATAACTCAGGTTACTACCTAACTCAGTAGTCTACTAGACTAATCATTATTACTGACCTATGTCACTAGAACCCTAACTCAGTATACTTGACCTACTCAGTGTCACTAGACCCCTAACTCCCACCCCCCCCAGTGTTACTAGACCTAACTCAGTGTCACTTAGACCACTAACTCAGTGTACTAGACCCTAACTCAGTTGTTACTAGACCCTAAACTCAGTGTCACTAGACCCCTAACTCAGTGTTACAGACCCTAACTCAGTACTAGACCCGCTAACTCAGTGTTACTAGGACCTACTCAGTGTTTTACTAGACCTTAACTCCAAGTGTCACTAGAGCCATAACTCAGGTTACTAGACCCTAACTCGGTGTTACTAGGACCCTAACTAAGTGTCATAGACACAACTCAGTGTGTACTAGACCATAACTCAGTGTTACTAGACCCTAACTCAGTGTTACTGACCCTAACTTCAGTGTCACTAGACACTAACTCAGTTACTAGACCCTAACCGGTGTGTTACTAGACCCTAACTCAGTGTGCACTAGACCCTAACTCAGTGTTAATGACCAACTCAGTGTTTACTAGACCCTAACTCAGTGTTACTAGACACTAACTCAGTATCACTAGAACCTAACTCAGTGTACTAGACCTAATCATGTTGACTACCAGGTTGACCCTAACTCAGTGTTACTAGACCCTAACTCAGTGGTACTAGACCCAACTCAGTGTCAACTAGACCCTAACCAGTGTTACTAGACCCTAACTTCCAGTTGCACTAGACCCTAACTCAGTGTTACTAGACCCTACATCAGTATCAGTAGCACCCCGACTCAGTGTCACTGAACCTAACTCAGGTCACTAGACCCAACTCAGTATGACTAGACCCTAACTCAGTGTCACTAGACACTAATCTACTAGTATGGTAACTAGACCCTAACTCAGTGTATACTAGACCCAAATCAGTGTACTAGACCCTAAACTCGTTAGTACGAGCCTCGTCACTAGACCCTAACTCAGTGGTACTAGACCTTAAATCAGTGTTACTAGAACCCTAACTCAGGCCTGACATCGGATAGACCACTAACTCAGTGTTACTAGACCTAACCGTACTAGACCTTCGTTACTAGACCCTAACTCAGTATCACATAGACCTCGAACTCAGTGTTACTCAGGACCCTAACTCGTATCACTAAACCCTAATCAGTATCACTAGACCCTAACTCAGTACACAGACCCTAACTCAGTGTTACTAGTCCCTAACTCAGTGTTATATGACCTAACTCGTATACTAGACCAATCAGTTTATGACCCTACTCGTGTCACTAGACCTACTCATGTACTAGACCTAACTCAGTGGTTATAGACCTAACTCAGTTCTCTAGGACCCTAACTCAGTATCACTAGACCCTGAATCAGTGTTACTAGACCCTAGCTCAGTGTATAACACTAGTATCACTGACCCTAACTCCAGTGTTATAGACCCTAACCAGTGTGTTACTAGATACTAAAACTTTTCCTAACCCTCAGTTTATTCCCCCACTAGACCCAAACTCAGTGTTACTAGACCCTAACTCAGTTACTAGACCCCTAACTATGGTCACTAGACACAACATGCCCTATTGTTACTAGTGTCACTAGACTCACTCGATCACTAGACCCTAACTCAGTATCATAGACCTAACTCAGTGTTACAGCCCCCCTAACTCAGTGTCACAGACCCTAACTAACGTATTACTAGACCCTAACTCAGTGTACTAGACCCTAACTCAAACTGACCTAGTAGTTACTAGACCCTAACTCCCCAGGTTACTAGACCTAACTCATGTTACTAGACCTAAATCGTCACGCTCAGTTTACTAGACCTTACCAGTGTACTAGACCCGATAACTCAGTGTTCACTAGACCCTAAACTCAGTGTAGCCTAGACCCTTAACTCAGTTGCCTTCAGTATCTAGACCTTTAACTCAGTGTTACTAGACCCTAATCAGTGTCACTAGACCCTAACTCAGTGTAACTAGACCTTCTAACTCAGTGTTACTAGACACTAACTCAGTGTTACTAGACCCTAAACTCAGTGTCACTAGACCCTAACTCAGTGTTCACTTAGACACCTAAACTCAGTGTTACTAGACCCTAACTCAGTGTACTAGACCCTAACTCAGTGTTACTAGACCCTAATCAGTTTTACTAGACCCTAAAACTCAGTGTCACGTCAGACCCTAACTCAGTGTTACTAGACCTAACTCAGTGCACTAGACCTAACTCAGTGATATAAACCTAACCTCGTGACGATCGTTCACTAGGACCCTAACTCAGTGTCACTAGACCCTAACTCAGTATGACTAGACCCTTACTCAGGTTCACTAGACCGCTAACTCATACCGACAATCAGTGTCACTAGACCCACCTACTATGTTTTTGACTACTCAGTGTCACTAGACCACTAACTCAGTGGTTACTAGACCCTAACTCAGTGTACTAAGGACCTAACTCCAGTGTCACTAGACCCATAACTCAGTTGTTACTAGACCCTAACTCATGAAGACCTCAGTGTCACTAGACATTAACTCAGTGTTACTAGACCCTCAACTCAGTAGACTAAATCGTGTTACTAGAACTCTAAATCCAGATGTCACTGAGACCTACTAACTCAGTGTTACTAGACCCAATCGGTATCACTAACCTAACTCATAATCAGTGACTCAACTAGATCACTAGACCCAACTCAGTGTACTAGTCCCCTAAACCAAGTGTTACTAGGACCCTAACGTCTAGCTGTACCTAGACTCCAGTACTCAGACACTAGACTCCTAGTGGTTACTAGACCCTAACTCGGTGTTACTAGACCTAATCAGGTACTAGACCCTAACTCAGTGTTCTAGACCTAACCAGTGTACTAGACACTTACTAGTGTTACTAGACCTAACTCAGTATCACTAGACCCCTAACTCAGTGTTTAGGAGACCCTATCGGTACTAACTCAATCATTTACTAGACCCTAACTCCAAGTATACTCAGACCCTATAACTCAGTCGTCTAGACAATAGTTACTAGACCCTAACTCATGTGTAATAGACCCTAACTCAGTGTCACTAGACATTAAAATTCAGTCACTAGACGCTCAACTCAGTGTTACTAAGACCAGTAACTCAGGTACGTAGACCTAACTCAGTGTACTCACCTAAAGCTTACACTCAGTGCCATAGAACTATGACTCATGACCCTAACTCAGTGTACTAGACCCTAACAGCAGTGTACGAGACCCTAACTTCCAGTGTTCACTAGACCTCCAACTCAGGTTAACTAGACCTAACTCAGTGTACTAGACCCTAATCACGTATTACTAGCACTCATCTACACTACTCAGTGTTACACTAGACCTAACTCAGTATTACTTGACCCAACTCCAGTGTCACTCAGACGCCTAACCAGTGTTACTAGACCCTTAATCAGTGTTATAGACCCTAACTCAGTGTTACTTACCCTAACTCAGTGTTACTTAGACCCTAATCAGTGTCACTAGACCCTAAACTCAGTGTTACTAGCTAACTCGGTACTAACATACAGTTACTACTACTCATGTACTATACCTAACCAGTTACAGCCTATGTTACTAGACCCTAACTCAGTCGATATAGACCCTAAATCAGTATGCCTAGACCATAACGCAGTGTTAACCTGACTCGTCTAGGACCTATCAGTTCAACTAGACACTAACTCAGTGTTTACTAGACAACTAACTCAGTGTTACTAGACCCAAATCAGTGTTACTAGACCTAATAGTGCTAAACACGACTCATGTTACTAGACCTAACTCGGTGTTACTAGACCCTAACTCAGTGTCACTAGACCCCTAATCAGTGTACTAGACCCTAACTCAGTAGTTAGAGACCTAAATCAGTGTTACTAGACCCTAACTCCAGTATCACTACGACCCTAACTCAGTGTACTAGACCCTAAACTCTAGTTGTACTAGACCCACTCAGTTGTCGCAAGACTCTAAACGTCAGCAACTCAGTTTACTAGACCCTAACTCAGGTTATACCTACTAGACTAACCTAACTGTTCCAAGAGCTTCAGTTACTAGACCATAAACTCGTGGTACTAGACCCTAACTCCTGTAGGACTATGTGTACTAGACCTCTAACTCAGTTGCAACTAGACCCAACTCAGTATCCTACTAGACCTAACTCAGTTAGTAGACCCTAAACTCAGTGTCACTAGACCTCCTAACTCAGTGTCACTAGACCTAACCAGTCTGACCGTCTCATGTACTAGACCCTAACTCAGATTACTAGACCCAACTCAGTGTACTAGACCCGAACTCAGGTCACTAGACCCTAAGTAGTTACTAGACCCAACCAGTGTACTAGACCCTAACTCAGTGTCTGACCTAGATCGCAACTAACTCAGTGTTACTAGACCTACAGTATACTCCACAGTGTACTAGACCCTAACTCAGAGTCACAGACCAATCCGTGTTACTAGACCCTAAATCAGTGTTACTAGACCCTAACTCAGTGTACAGACCCCTAACTCAGTATCACTAGGACCCTAACCAGGTTACTAGCACCCTAACTCAGTATCAATAGGACCCTAACTCAGTATCACTAGAACCCTGTAACTCAGTATCACTAGACATAACTCAGTGTTACTAGTCCTAATCAGTGTTTATCTAGAACCCTACTCAGTATTATAGACCCTAAACTCAGTGTTTACTAGACATAACTCAGTTTCACTAGACCCTAATCAGTATCACCTAGACCCTAAACTCAGTGTTAGTTAGTCCTTAACTCAGTATCACTAGACCCTAACTCAGTCTACTAGACCTAACTCAGTGTTACTAGACCCTAACTCAGTGGTACTAGGACCTAACTCAGTGTCACTAGACCCTAACTCAGTGTTACTAGACATAAATCCAGTGTTCCTAGACCCTCATCAGTGTTACTAGACCCAACTCAGGTTACTAGACCTAACTGAGGTCACTAGACACAATCATCAGGTTACTAGGACCCTAACTCAGTGTCACTAGACCCTAACTCAGTATACTAATCAGTGTACTAGACCCTAAACTCTAGTGTCACTAGACCATAACGCAGTATTTACTAGACCCATAACTGAGTGTCACTAGACCCTAACTCAGTATACTTGACCCTAACTCAGTGTCACTAGACCCTAACTCAGTGTACTAGACCCTAACTCAGTGGTACTAGACCCTAACTCAGTATTTACTAGACATTAACTCCGTGGTACTAGACCCCCTAACTCAGTGTTACTAGACCCTAACTCAGTGTCCCTAGACCCTAACTCAGTGTCACTAGACCCTAACTCAGTGTGACTAGACCCTAATCAGTGGCACTAGTACACAACTCAGTGTCACAGACACTAACTCAGTGTACTAGAATAACTCAGTGGTACAGACCATAACTCGGTCACTAGACACTCAATCAGTGTCACTAGACACTTAACTACAGTGTTACTAGACCCTAACTCAGTGTTAAGTAGACCTAATCAGTGGTACTAGCCCCTAACTCAGTGTTACTAGAACCCTTAACTCAGTGTCACTAGACACAATCTCTTGTTACTAGACCCAACTCAGTGTTCACTAGACCCTACTCAGGCTTACTAACTCAGTGGGACTAGACCCTAACTCAGTGTCATAGACCCTAACTCAGTAGTACTAGACCCTAAACTCAGTGTACTAGACCCTAATCAGTATATTACTTGCCCTAAACTCTAGTGTCACTAGACCCTTAACTCAGTGTTACTACGGACCCTAAATCAGTGATCACTGGGGACACAACTCCGTGTTTACTAGACCCTAATCAGTGTTACTAGACCTAACTCAGGTCACTAGGACCCAAACTCAGTGTTACAGGACCCTAACTCAGTAACTAGACCCTAATCATGGTACTAGACCCTAATCAGTGTTACTAGACCCTAAAACTCAGTGTCACTAGACACTAACTCCAGTAACTGTTACTAGACCCTAACTCGGTGTTACTACACCCTAACTCAGGTCACTAGACACAAACTCAGTGTTACTAGACCCTAACTCAGTGTTACTAGACCCTACTCAGTGGTACTAGACCCGAACTCAGTGTCACAGACACTAAACTCAGTGTACTAGACCCGAACTCGGTGTTAACGAGACCCTAACTCAGTGTCACTAGACCCTAACCAGTGTTACTGAGACCCTAACTCAGTGTTACGAGACCCTAACCCAGTGTACTAGGGACCCTAAACTCAGTATCACTAGACCCTACTCATTGTACTAGACCCTAAACTCATTGTTACTAGACCCTAACTCAGTGTTACTAGACCCTAAGCAGTGTTACTTAGACCATAACTCATTGGTACTAGCCCTAACTCAGTGTCACTAGACCCCTAAACTCAGTGTTACAGACCTAATCTCAGTTGCACTAGACCCTAACTCAGTGTTACAGACCCTAACTCAGTATCAGTAGACCCTAACTCGTGTCACCTAGACCTCACTCAGTGTCACTAGGACCCATAACTCAGTATGACTGACCCTAACTCAGTGGCACTAGACCTAACTCAGTGTCACTTAGACGCCCTATACTCAGTCGTCACTAGACCCTAACTCAGGTAACTAGACCCTAAACTCAGGTAATAGACCCTACTCAGTATTACTAGGACCCTAACTCAGTGTTCACTAGCCCTAGAACTCAGTATTACTTGACACTCATAACTCAGTGTCACTAGACCCTAACTCAGTGTTACTAGACCCTAACTCATGTGTCACTAGACACTAACTCAGTGTTACAGACCCTAACTCAGTGTTACTAGGACCCCTATACTCAGTTTTGTCACAGACCATAACTCCAGTAAGTAGATGGTAGCTAAGGCGATAGTAGCTAAGTAGATGGTAGCTAAGGCGATAGTAGCTAAGGCGATAGTAGCTAAGGCAATAGTAGCTAAGTAGATGGTAGCTAAGTAGATGGTAGCTAAGGCGATAGTAGCTAAGGCGATAGTAGCTAAGTAGATGGTAGCTAAGGCGATAGTAGCTAAGGCGATAGTAGCTAAGGCGATAGTAGCTAAGGCGATAGTAGCTAAGTCGATAGTAGCTAAGGCGATAGTAGCTAAGTCGATAGTAGCTAAAGCGATAGTAGCTAAGTAGATGGTAGCTAAGGCGATAGTAGCTAAGGCGATAGTAGCTAAGGCGATAGTAGCTAATTAGATAGTAGCTAAGGCAATAGTAGCTAAGTAGATGGTAGCTAAGGCGATAGTAGCTAAGTAGATGGTAGCTAAGGCGATAGTAGCTAAGGCGATAGTAGCTAAGGCGATAGTAGCTAAGTAGATAGTAGCTAAGGCGATAGTAGCTAAGTAGATAGTAGCTAAGGCGATAGTAGCTAAGTAGATGGTAGCTAAGGCGATAGTAGCTAAGGCGATAGTAGCTAAGTAGATGGTAGCTAAGTAGATGGTAGCTAAGGCGATAGTAGCTAAGGCGATAGTAGCTAATTAGATAGTAGCTAAGGCGATAGTAGCTAAGTAGATGGTAGCTAAGTAGATGGTAGCTAAGGCGATAGTAGCTAAGGCGATAGTAGCTAAGGCGATAGTAGCTAAGTAGATGGTAGCTAAGGCGATAGTAGCTAAGGCGATAGTAGCTAAGGCGATAGTAGCTAAGTAGATGGTAGCTAAGGCGATAGTAGCTAAGGCGATAGTAGCTAAGGCGATAGTAGCTAAGGCGATAGTAGCTAAGGCGATAGTAGCTAAGTAGATGGTAGCTAAGTAGATGGTAGCTAAGGCGATAGTAGCTAAGGCGATAGTAGCTAAGTCGATGGTAGCTAAGGCTAACCAGAACCCGATGAGAAACCGTGCATCTTACTAATGCTGATAAATGCCTGCCACATTACTCATATAGTATAAAAGTATATGATAAAAGTGGTTGTGTAGGCTATAACTAACAGGGTCCTGATGTAAGCTATAGGCTCACTGCTGTGCTGTCTCAACCACTGCCTTTGGTAAGGTTATAAGACTAAGTGTGTCAACCATCAAACCCACATCAGAACAACTTCAACACAGTTTATCACCATAGAGACCTGTGTTCCATCCTGGTTCCATATGTACCAGGGGATAGTTCTAAGTTGATAGTACACTCCGCCTGTTCTATGGATGAATTCATACAGAAGATTTAACCTGAAATCATTTGAAAACAGAATAAACTTGATCCCCCTTTGCTCTTCACTCTCCTCCTCCTCCCCTTCCTCCTCATCTTCCTCTCCTTCCTGCCCTTCCTCCTCCTCATCTTAATCCCCTTCCTCCTCCTCCTCATCTTCCTCCCCTTCCTCCTCCTCATCTTCCTCTCCTTCCTGCCCTTCCTCCTCCTCATCTTAATCCTCTTCCTCCTCTTCCTCCCCTTCCTCCTCCTCCTCCTCCTCATCTTCCTCCCCTTCCTCCTCCTCATCTTCCTCCTCTTCCTCCTCCTTCCTTTCCCCCTCCCTTTCGTTCTATTGCTTGGGGAGATGCTATGATTTCTCCTGAAGACCTTTCTTGGGGGACTTCAAAGCTTGTTCACTAAGTGTAGAATGGAAACAGGAAAATAACGTTCTGATTTGTAAACTTTACTCCATCTGCTTTTGTTTAGCTCCGGTGTTGTGTGTTAGAGAGGCAGCTCCGGTGCTGTGTGTTTGAGATGCAGCTCTGGTGCTGTGTGTTTGAGAGGCAGCTCCGGTGCTGTGTGTTTGAGATGCAGCTCTGGTGCTGTGTGTTAGAGAGGCAGCTCTGGTGCTGTGTGTTATAGAGGCAGCTCTGGTGCTGTGTGTTAGAGAGGCAGCTCTGGTGCTGTGTGTTAGAGAGGCAGCTCCGGTGTTGTGTGTTAGAGATGCAGCTCTGGTGCTGTGTGTTAGAGAGGCAGCTCCGGTGCTGTGTGTTAGAGAGGCAGCTCCGGTGCTGTGTGTTAGAGAGGCAGCTCCGGTGTTGTGTGTTAGAGATGCAGCTCCGGTGCTGTGTGTTAGAGATGCAGCTCCGGTGTTGTGTGTTTGAGAGGCAGCTCCGGTGCTGTGTGTTAGAGAGGCAGTTCTGGTAGTGTGTGTCAGGAGGGAGTCTGGTGCTGTGTGTTAGAGAGGCAGCTCCGGTGCTGTGTGTTAGAGAGGCAGTTCTGGTAGTGTGTGTCAGGAGGGAGTCTGGTGCTGTGTGTTAGAGAGGCAGCTCTGGTGCTGTGTGTTAGAGAGGCAGCTCTGGTGCTGTGTGTTAGCGAGGCAGCTCCGGTGTTGTGTGTCAGGAGGGAGTCTGGTGCTGTGTGTTAGAGAGGCAGCTCCGGTGCTGTGTGTTAGAGAGGCAGTTCTGGTGCTGTGTGTCAGGAGGGAGTCTGGTGCTGTGTGTCAGGAGGGAGTCTGGTGCTGTGTGTTAGAGAGAGATGCAGCTCCGGTGCTGTGTGTCAGGAGGGAGTCCGGTGCTGTTTGTCAGGAGGGAGCCCGGTGCTGTGTGTCAGGAGGGAGTCCGGTGCTGTGTGTTAGAGAGGCAGTTCTGGTACTGTGTGTCAGGAGGGAGTCTGGTGCTGTGTGTTAGAGAGAGAGGCAGCTCCGGTGTTGTGTGTTAGAGATGCAGCTCCGGTGCTGTGTGTTAAAGAGAGAGACAGCTCCGGTGCTGTGTGTCAGGAGGGAGTCCGGTGCTGTGTGTCAGGAGGGAGCCCGGTGCTGTGTGTCAGGAGGGAGTCCGGTGCTGTGTGTTAGAGAGGCAGTTCTGGTACTGTGTGTCAGGAGGGAGTCCGGCGCTGTGTGTCAGGAGGGAGTCCGGCGCTGTGTGTCAGGAGGGAGTCCGGTGCTGTGTGTCAGGAGGGAGTCCGGTGCTGTGTGTCAGGAGGGAGTCCGGTGCTGTGTGTCAGGAGGGAGTCCGGTGCTGTGTGTCAGGAGGGAGTCCGGTGCTGTGTGTCAGGAGGGAGTCCGGCGCTGTGTGTCAGGAGGGAGTCTGGCGCTGTGTGTCAGGAGGGAGTCCGGCGCTGTGTGTCAGGAGGGAGTCCGGCGCTGTGTGTCAGGAGGGAGTCCGGCGCTGTGTGTCAGGAGGGAGTCCGGTGCTGTGTGTCAGGAGGGAGTCCGGTGCTGTGTGTCAGGAGGGAGTCCGGTGCTGTGTGTCAGGAGGGAGTCCGGCGCTGTGTGTCAGGAGGGAGTCCGGCGCTGTGTGTCAGGAGGGAGTCCGGCGCTGTGTGTCAGGAGGGAGTCCGGCGCTGTGTGTCAGGAGGGAGTCCGGCGCTGTGTGTCAGGAGGGAGTCCGGTGCTGTGTGTCAGGAGGGAGTCCGGTGCTGTGTGTCAGGAGGGAGTCCGGTGCTGCCCCAGTAGCGCAAGCCTGCCTCTTATGCCCAAGTTCGGAGAAACTGAAAGTTTGTATCTTAGAAATAGTTCACATACAAGCCATGTATGTCTGAACTCAGAATCAAATAGGCTTCGCAGAAATTGCATGGTCGCTGTGGTAGAACATTTACTTTGATTGCTGATTTTCTGCATGTATTTAAGTCCCATCAGGTAGCCTGATTTCAGATGTGTCCAGGGAAGTCCTTCTTCTTGCAAAGCATGTAAATTTTTTAAACTAACTATTATATTAATCACAATAATGTCATTATTGTATGCATGTAACCATACTCAGTAAAAGCTGGGAGAGGTGAGATTAACTGGAGAGAGACGAGAGAGAACGAGAGGGAGAAAGAAAGAGAGAGACGGAGAGAGTGAGGAGGGGTTGTTATGAGCTGAACATTCAGAACATACAGTAACAGTTATGAGCTGAACACACAGAACATACAGTAACAGTTATGAGCTGAACACACAGAACATACAGTAACAGTTATGAGCTGAACACACAGAACATACAGTAACAGTATTCCAGCGGAAGGGAGGAAAGTAACAGTTGACCGAACTGTGGTTTGTGACTACTATCATATCCCATTTTAGCTAATTTAAATTTAAATTCAATTCCAGTCATTCTGTTACTGATTTTTTGGTCATTCTGTTATGGATTTTGTATCAGAATGACACATTTTAATCACTTAGTAAATCATAAAACAAAATTGTTATCAATAACAATACTATAACTAATTGGTAGGTCTGGCATTACTTACTTTCATTATCCTCCCTCCTCATGAGGGAGAGAAATAAAAAAATATCTTGAAGATATGTAGGTTTTTTGTAACAGAATATCAAGACTTTAGGCAATATTAGGCCCAGTGCAGTCAAAAACGTGATTTCAAATCAAATCAAATCAAATTGTATTTGTCACATGCGCCGAATACAACAGGTGAAATGCTTACTTACTCAGATTTTAAGAAAAATAAGTGTTAAGTAAAAATAGATAAGTAAAAAAAAATAAATAATTAAAGAGCAGCAGTAAAATAACAGTAGCGAGGCTATATACTATGCATAGATAATAAACAGAGAGCAGCAGCAGCGTAAAAGAGGGGGTGGGGAGGGTGGACAATGCAAATAGTCTGGGTAGCCATTTGATTAACTGTTCAGGAGTCTTATGGCTTGGTGGTAGAAGCTGTTTAAGAAGTCTTTTTTCTGTGTGTTTTTAAACTATATTTCCACGCTATGAGGTTGGAATAATACTGTGACATTGTGAAAATGATGATAATACCGTCTCTATGTGTCACGCCCTGACCTTAGAGAGCCGTTGTATTTCTCTATTTGGTGAGGTCAGGGTGTGATTAGGGTAGGCATTCTATGTTTCCTATTTCTTTGTTTTTAGCAGAGTGTGGTTCCCAATCAGAGGCAGCTGTCTATCGTTGTCTCTGATTGGGAATCATACTTAGGCAGCCTTTTCCCACCTAATGTTGTGGGTAATTATTTATTTTCTGTGTGTGTTTATGTGTGCCATGTTTGTTTCGCTGTTCTTTTTGTGAAGGTTTCATTACAATTAAAAGAACTGTGGAATTACATGCACGCTGCGCCTTGGCTCATCTATGACAGGGAGTTTGAAGACAGTGAACGTAACAGTAAGAGCTGTTTGAAATGAACGCCTGACTTTCAGCATGTTTTGGTGGGATGGAGTTTCCGCCTGCCTGGTGATTTTAGGATGGATTTCTTTTATTTTTTTGCCTTAATTTAAAAAATATATACACTGTTCAAAAAAATAAAGGGAACACTTAAACAACACAATGTAACTCCAAGTCAATCACACTTCTGTGAAATCAAACTGTCCACTTAGGAAGCAACACTGATTGACAATAAATTTCACATGCTGTTGTGCAAATGGAATAGACAGGTGGCATTATTATAGGCAAATAGCAAGACACCCCAATAAAGGAGTGGTTCTGCAGGTGGTGACCACAGACCACTTCTCAGTTCCTATGCTTCCTGGCTGATGTTTTGGTCACTTTTGAATGCTGGCGGTGCTTTCACTCTAGTGGTAGCATGAGACGGAGTCTACAACCCACACAAGTGGCTCAGGTAGTGCAGCTCATCCAGGATGGCACATCAATGCGAGCTGTGGCAAGAAGGTTTGCTGTGTCTGCAGCAGGACCGCTACCTCCGCCTTTGTGCAAGGAGGAGCAGGCGGAGCACTGCCAGAGCCCTGCAAAAATGACCTCCAGCAGGCCACAAATGTGCATGTGTCTGCTCAAACGGTCAGAAACAGACTCCATGAGGGTGGTATGAGGGCCCGACGTCCACAGGTGGGGGTTGTGCTTACAGCCCAACACCGTGCAGGACGTTTGGCATTTGCCAGAGAACACCAAGATTGGCAAATTCGCCACTGGTGCCCTGTGCTCTTCACAGATGAAAGCAGGTTCACACTGAGCACGTGACAGACGTGACAGAGTCTGGAGACGCCGTGGAGAACGTTCTGCTGCCTGCAACATCCTCCAGCATGACCGGTTTGGCGGTGGGTCAGTCATGGTGTAGGGTGGCATTTCTTTGGGGGGCCGCACAGCCCTCCATGTGCTCGCCAGAGGTAGCCTGACTGCCATTAGGTACCGAGATGAGATCCTCAGACCCCTTGTGAGACCATATGCTGGTGCGGTTGGCCCTGGGTTCCTCCTAATGCAAGACAATGCTAGACCTCATGTGGCTGGAGTGTGTCAGCAGTTCCTGCAAGAGGAAGGCATTGATGCTATGGACTGGCCCGCCCGTTCCCCAGACCTGAATCCAATTGAGCACATCTGGGACATCATGTCTCGCTCCATCCACCAACGCCACGTTGCACCACAGACTGTCCAGGAGTTAGGAGTTCCAGGAGTTCATTCAGATCTAGGATGTGTTATTTTAGTGTTCCCTTTATCTTTTGGAGCAGTGTATATAAACTCAGCTTTCATTTAAACCCAAAATTGATGTGCTCCTATGCCTTTTACATGGACATTGTCACACCCTGATCTGGTTCACCTGTATTGTGCTTGTCTCCACCCCCTCCAGGTGTCGCCCATTTTCCCCATTATCCCCTGTGCATTTATACCTGTGTTTTCTGTCTGTCTGTTGCCAGTTTGTCTTCTCATCAAGCCTACCAGTGTGTTTTTCTGTACTCCTGTTGTCGACAGTCCCTGTTTTCTATTTCTTCTGGTTTTGACCATTCTGCCTACCCTGACCCTGCCCGCTGTTCTGTACCTGTTGACACTGTCCGGTTGGAGGAAATATGTTCCTAGCATGTGAGGAACGTTTTGGCTGGCCTCATAAATGCTAGCCAACTAGCTAAAATTTAGAATAAAAAATTGTTTGTTTAGCTAGAGTTATGCTAACCTGTTTTGCAATCCCTTTAGAGTTGCTTGCTAGCTACAGAGGTTAGCTGGCTAGTTAGCTACAGTAGTTAGCTACTGCCATCTGTTGTGTTATCATATTTTGCCTATTCCACCATTTGTAGAATGCATGCTGGCATTTGAATATAGTTTGGGAATAGGGGATCCGGATACACTGTGGACACGGTAGATACATTTAAATCTAGGTGTAGATGCATGATGCGTTCGGAATTCCATGATCAGAACTCTATGATCAGAACTCTATGATCAGAATGCTAAAGCTACATGGCCTTAGTGTGTCATTGGAGCATGTGTGTCATTGGAGCATGTGTGTCATTGGAGCATGTGTGTCATTGGAGCATGTGTGTCATTGGAGCATGTGTGTCATTGGAGCATGTGTCGAAACGGATTGAATGGGAATGCTGCTCTCGGCTCAGCTTTCTCCACTCAAATCTTGGCTGCAAATATTTAGGTGGCTTATTGTAACGCTTACCTAATAAAAATGCACTTAATCACAGATTTGGTGCATCATTGTGCAAATGTTAGGCTACACGCCATGAAATATATTGAGACAAATTACAGAGAGTAGCCTACAAGTAGCTAAGTAGAAATCAATTGTCCATGAAATGGATTTCAATATGACTGAAATAAGCCTATAGTGTACTGTTTATTTTAATGCAGTCATCTCGGTTTTCAATTGTAAACTTTGTATTTGTAGTCAACTTTTTGTGATTCTATGTTTTGCGGAGATCTTCTGTGTATAATGTGACGTGGGAGGGTAAAAAAGCATTGATCGACACACTTAGCTGTTCTACGAGTGGTCTGCGGCAGGCATTAGATTACGAGCGTTTTCAAGTGCAACACCTAGGAGATTTAACGATGCCACTCAAAGGTTCTAACGATGAATTTAGCCTTAAGATGCTTTTGGGAAACCGAGCCCAAAGCATGCTGCACAGCTGCAAGCTGTACACAAATCGTAGCAGCATAAACAATCTACAGCCCGCCCATTTCTTTACAGAGAGCAGAACTAACCAATTAACTTATTAGCATGCAGTACCTCTGGACTTGTTTGGCTGACAAGAGACTACGAATGAGATATAACTACAAGACATCATTGCCAATGTTATGTTGAAAGAACAAAACTTGTTCTTTATAAACGTCTCGTACCCCTGCCCTCCGACTTGGTACTGGTACCCTGTGAATATAGCCAAGTTATCATTACTCATTGACTCAGTACTGGTACCCTGTGAATATAGCCAAGTTATCATTACTCATTGACTCAGTACTGGTACCCTGTGAATATAGCCAAGTTATCATTACTCATTGACTCAGTACTGGTACCCTGTGAATATAGCCAAGTTATCATTACTCATTGTGTATTTATTCCTTGAGTTATAATTGTTTTCTTTTTCTCTGCATTGTTGGGAAGGGCCCGTAAGTAAGCATTTCACTGTTAGTCTACACCTGTTGTTTACGAAGCATGTGACAAATAACATTTTATTTGGTTTGTTTTCTTTCCCCAACTCAAACATCCTCACATTACTGAGCTAACGTTAACATCCCAAACACAACTGTCATGCCTTTAGCTAAATGTATAGTACAGTGGCTCAGGCTCTTTGGGATAACTCAACTACGGTGAGTGAAGAGGAACAAACAACTATAACTGCCAGGGTAAGAATAGCAAACATAACACACTCACATCAAACCACACCCCCAAGACGCAAATTGTGTTTTTCTTAATGAGGTGGAATACCGAGGCAAAATCACTGAGTTCAGCCCCCCTTTAATAGGTATTTGTATTTATTATGGATTCCCATCAGCAGCTACTCTCCTGGGGTCCAAACACATTAAGGAACATCACATAAAAAAATGAATAAAAACATGTAGTAAAACAGTACATCATATAACATTATTACAACACTACATATCGACAATACAGCGTTTAGAATACAACCACACAATATAAACATGTACATGAGTGTAAAGTGTGTTAGCATGTGTGTGTGCGTCTCTTTACAGTCTGCGTTGTTCCTTAAGGTGTAGTTTTATCTGTTTTTTAATCTGATTTTACTGCTCGCATGAGTTACTTGATGTGGAATAAAGTTCCATGTAGGCATGGCTCTGTGTAGTACTGTGGGTTTAGGGAATAGTTTGTCCTAAAAACAATGCTTTTACATCGTTTAAAATACACTGCTCAAAAAAATAAAGGGAACACTTAAACAACACAATGTAACTCCAAGTCAATCACACTTCTGTGAAATCAAACTGTCCACTTAGGAAGCAACACTGATTGACAATAAATTTCACATGCTGTTGTGCAAATGGAATAGACAAAAGGTGGAAATTATAGGCAATTAGCAAGACACCCCCAATAAAAGAGTGATTCTGCAGGTGGTGACCACAGACCACTTCTCAGTTCCTATGCTTCCTGGCTGATGTTTTGGTCATTATTGAATGCTGGCGGTGCTCTCACTCTAGTGGTAGCATGAGACGGAGTCTACAACCCACACAAGTGGCTCAGGTAGTGCAGCTCATCCAGGATGGCACATCAATGCGAGCTGTGGCAAGAACGTTTGCTGTGTCTGTCAGCGTAGTGTCCAGAGCATGGAGGCGCTACCAGGAGACAGGCCAGTACATCAGGAGACGTGGAGGAGGCCGTAGGAGGGCAACAACCCAGCAGCAGGACCGCTACCTCCACCTTTGTGCAAGGAGGAGCACTGCCAGAGCCCTGCAAAATGACCTCCAGCAGGCCACAAATGTGCATGTGTCTGCTCAAACGGTCAGAAACAGACTCCATGAGGATGGTATGAGGGCCCGACGTCCACAGGTGGGGGTTGTGCTTACAGCCCAACACCGTGCAGGACGTTTGGCATTTGCCAGAGAACACCAAGATTGGCAAATTCGCCACTGGCGCCCTGTGCTCTTCACAGATGAAAGCAGGTTCACACTGAGCACATGAGCACATGTGACAGACGTGACAGAGTCTGGAGACGCCGTGGAGAACGTTCTGCTGCCTGCACATCCTCCAGCATGACCGGTTTGGCGGTGGGTCAGTCATGGTGTGAGGTGGCATTTCTTTGTGGGGCCGCACAGCCCTCCATGTGCTCACCAGAGGTAGCCTGACTGCCATTAGGTACCGAGATGAGATCCTCAGAGCCCTTGTGAGACCATATGCTGACACATGCACATTTGTGGCCTGCTGGAGGTCATTTTGCAGGGCCCTGGCAGTGCTCCTCCTTGCACAAAGGTGGAGGTAGCGGTCCTGCTGCTGGGTTGTTGCCCTCCCACGGCCTCCTCCACGTCTCCTGATGTACTGGCCTGTCTCCTGGTAGCACCTCCATGCTCTGGACACTACGCTGACAGACACAGCAAACCTTCTTGCCACAGCTCGCATTGATGTGCCATCCTGGATGAGCTGCACTACCTGAGCCACTTGTGTGGGTTGTAGACTCCGTCTCATGCTACCACTAGAGTGAGAGCACCGCCAACATTCAATAATGACCAAAACATCAGCCAGGAAGCATAGGAACTGAGAAGTGGTCTGTGGTCACCACCTGCAGAATCACTCCTTTATTGGGGGTGTCTTGCTAATTGCCTATAATTTCCACCTTTTGTCTATTCCATTTGCACAACAGCATGTGAAATTTATTGTCAATCAGTGTTGCTTCCTAAGTGGACAGTTTGATTTCACAGAAGTGTGATTGACTTGGAGTTACATTGTGTTGTTTAAGTGTTCCCTTAATTTTTTTGAGCAGTGTATTTAGGACTAGCTTATTACTTGCCACCCATTCTGAATTTAACTGCAGTTCTTTTTTAAGTGTTGCAGTGATTTCACTTGCTGTGGTAGCTGACATAATGTTGAGTTATCAGCATACATAGACACACAGGCTTTACTCAGAGCCAGTGGCAGGTCATTGATAAAGATTGAAAAAAGTAAGGGGCCTAGACTGTTGTCCTGGGAAATGCCTGACTACCTGGATTATGTTGGAGAGGCTTCCATTAAAGAACACCCTCTGTGTTCTGTTATACAGGTAACTCTTGATTCACAATATAGCAGAGGATGTAAAGCCATAACACGTATTGTTTTCCAGCAGCAGATTAGGATCAATAATGTCAAATTTTAAGTAAAAAACATGAAAACGGGCGGTGAGGACTACTTGGCATTTGGTCTTCGAGAATAACATTATGCAATGAGGGACAGCATGAATAAAAGTGGGACATATCTATTGAGTGGGATATACAGTAGAACATGGGAAGCGTGCTAAAATAGGCCCACAAGGCCTAGACCTAGAGTCTAGCCTAATACCCATGGCACCACACAAAGCACGCAGACAAACACAAGCTTCATGTATGTTTACACAACATGTCAAGCAGGCCCAATAACTCCATCACAATCTCCCCTCAACTGACTGGGCTCGCATGTCAAGACTGCTGTGTACACACACACACACAGGACCGCCGAGTGTATACACACAGCATCCGAGTGGATGGCTGGCACTGCAGCCTCAGGGTTCCCTGCTCTTTCCCCTCCTAACTCAATCATACTCAAGTTTCACTCCTGCCCATCCGAGCCAAATTTACTTCCTCTCCCCATCCCGTTCCTCGTCCCCCCCCCCCCCCCCCCCCCCCACCCCACCCCACCCCCTTTCCCCCATCACTCCACATAAAACAGCAGAATCAGCACCCAAACCCAAATCTCAGAAGGCATAGCGGGCCACACATATCTGCTAAAATCTTGAAGCCTGAAATCATGGCAAAAAGTTCAAAATCATCAATCATACCAAAACATTTTTAAAAAAGGATTGTGTAGCTCAATTACTTGGTTTGAAGTCACTGATTTATTTGGGTATGACATTTAAGGCATGCTAATATCAGGTTGAGTTACATTAGCTTTTGGTTGGAAAATGCCAAAGTGAGCGGATGCCGGATGATGGCAGTGACTGTTTAAACAAGCCCAAATCATTAAACCTCCAGAGGGGTACAGAACCACACACTACAGGGCTATGCAACTCATCCTGAATTAGGCTGCAAGGGAGGGAACCCACATACGTGTCACTGCCAGTGTGGCCCTCCCTATTAGGTTGAACATATGTTGGAATCCACTCAGTATTTACCTCCATAACCCTGCTCTGTTCTATGACTTCACACTACATATCCACTCTAGGTCGTTTTGACCATGCCGTTTTGTTTACGGCCTAAAGGTTAATGACTGGCAGATGTAACGTGGGTTCTGTTCAGGCTACAAGGGAGAGGCAGACACTGAGGGTGTTGCAACCAAAGTTGGAGCGCAGACCTGGTTTCAAATACTACAATATTTCAATTGACTGATTTCTCATATGAACTGTAAATTGTTAAATTTGTTGAATGTTGCGTTCATATTTTTGTTCAGCACATTTGAAATCATTTCACATAATTTAGCTGGGCTTGATTGAGCTTGCCTGGTGTATGGAACCATTAGAATAGTGGTATAAGGTCCAAACCCTGTACATCTGGCACTCCATGTTGGCTAAAGCAGCGTTTCCCATCTCCAGTCCTCCAGTACCCCCCATCTCCATTCCTCCAGTACCCCCATCTCCATTCCTCCAGTACCCCCCATCTCCAGTCCTCCAGTACCCCCAACTCCAGTCCACCAATACCCCCCAACTCCAGTCCTCCAATACCCCCCATCTCCAGTCCTCCAGTACCCCCCAACTCCAGTCCTCCAGTACCCCCCAACTCCAGTCCTCCAGTACCCCCCAACTCCAGTCCTCCAATACCCCCCATATCCAGTCCTCCAGTACCCCCATCTCCAGTCCTCCAGTACCCCCATCTCCAGTCCTCCAGTACCCCCAACTCCAGTCCTCCAATACCCCCCATCTCCAGTCCTCCAGTACCCCCAACTCCAGTCCTCCAATACCCCCCATCTCCAGTCCTCCAGTACCCCCATCTCCAGTCCTCCAGTACCACCATCTCCAGTCCTCCAGTACCCCCATCTCCAGTCCTCCAGTACCCCCCATCTCCAGTCCTCCAGTACCCCCCCCATCTCCAGTCCTCCAGTACCCCCCCCAACTCCAGTCCTCCAATACCCCCCCATCTCCAGTCCTCCAGTACCCCCAAACTCCAGTCCTCCAGTACCCCCCACCTCCAGTTCTCCAGTACCCCCCAACTCCAGTCCTCCAGTACCCCCCAACTCCAGTCCTCCAGTACCCCCCAACTCCAGTCCTCCAGTACCCCCATCTCCAGTCCTCCAGTACCCCCATCTCCAGTCCTCCAGTACCCCCCATCTCCAGTCCTCCAGTACCCCCCAACTCCAGTCCTCCAGTACCCCCCAACTCCAGTCCTCCAGTACCCCCCATCTCCAGTCCTCCAGTACCCCATCTCCAGTCCTCCAGTACCCCCCAACTCCAGTCCTCCAGTACCCCCCAACTCCAGTCCTCCAGTACCCCCCAACTCCAGTCCTCCAGTACCCCCCATCTCCAGTCCTCCAGTACCCCCCATCTCCAGTCCTCCAGTACCCCCATCTCCAGTCCTCCAGTACCCACAAGATATCCAATATTATTTGACCCCAGGTCTGGTGAAGAGTGAGGGTCAGGTGTGTTGTGTTGTAGGGTTCAATGCAATAGGGTAGGGAGTCCAGTCTATAGGGTAGGGAGTCCAGTCTATAGGGTAGATGCAGTTCTATAGGGTAGCAGGTCCAGTCTATAGGGTATGGAGTCCAGTCTATAGGGGCTCCAATCTATAGGATATGGGTCCAGTCTATAGGGTAGGAGGTCAAGTCTATAGGGTAGGGGGTCCAGTCTATAGAGTATGTCCAGTCTATAGGGTAGGGGGTCAAGCCTATAGGGTAGGGGGTCCAGTCTATAGGGTAGGTTCAGTCCATAGAGTAGGAGGTCCAGTCCAGTGTGGGAGCTCTGTACATATGTTTGGTTGGCTCTGAAAACTAACAGCAACAACATAATTCGATGCACAAGCAGCAAGCAATCTCACCCACCTCTCTTGTTTCGTTGGGAGTAAGACCCCCCATCTCACTGTGTGTGTGTGTGTGTGTGTGTGTGTGTGTGTGTGTGTGTGTGTGTGTGTGTGTGTGTGTGTGTGTGTGTGTGTGTGTGTGTGTGTGTGTGTGTGTGTGTGTGTGTGTGTTTGTGTGTGTGTGTGTGTGTGTGCGCACGTGTGTGTGTGAAGTCAAAGCCGGGCAAGTTTCAGTCCAATGCATAGCTGCTGGCACAATTTCCAGGTCTAAGTATTTGTGTAAGTCATTTCCTCACGTCTTTTTTTCTGCTGCAGGAGAAACAGCAAACGAGGGAAAATAAACGGGGAGGGAAAAGCAGTAAAGACTAATTAAGGTGAGCGACACTGAGTAGAGGGGGACACCCCGGGCACCACACAGTCCCAAATCAACCCTTAGCTCTACAGAGAACAATATGGTGGGAATTCCATCTTTCTCTCTGATAGGCCAGGAGGGAAATTTCACCACATTGGTATTGTACACATATATATAGTCTTCTCAGATCTGCACAAGTGCCTAATGTTTAGGTCTAGGTGGGCTACTTTGATGGGGGTGGAGGCCACAAAATATCAGAAATCATCAGGAAGGGCCAGAGAGGCTCGCGGGTCTGCATTCCCACATCCATACATCCATTTAGACTGGACATGCAGTCAGAGCCGGCCCTCGCCTTTTGGGGTCTGCCAGTTGCCCATCCGTGGTCTAGAGCCAATTTATATGGTAGGGGGCCTGCTGGTCTAAGTGCTGCTTGACTCATTTTTATTCAATGATGTCAAAGTGACAGAGTAACAAGTCTGTGAGAGTCTGGAAGAACACACTAGGGGCCATCAACCTGTGAGAAAGCATAGAGATGACATAGGGATGGTATAGGGATGACATAGGGATGGCATAGGGATGAAATAGGGATGGTATAGGGATGACATAGGGATGGATAGGGATGACAAAGGGATGGCAAAGGGATGACATAGGGATGGCAAAGGGATGACATAAGTTGCTGACAATGGCACTATTTCCACTAATGGTCTTGTTTCTGTGGTCAGACAAAAACAAGATGAGAGGGGGAGGGGTTTAAATGTCAGCTAATCTTCCCCGGGGCTAGTCATTGGGTAAACATTAATTTCATGCCCCGTTGGACTCTGGTCGTGTGTGTTTTAATTCCATCGCTGCATTCATTAGTGCCCATTGTAGCATTAGTGCAAACATAGAAACAAATTCTGCAAAGGAAAGTGTTTCTTATTGGACATGTTCAGGTAGGTATTCCCTCCCTGTTTCAGTCTGTTTTCTTCCGTTTAGTACGTATTGAATACGACCCTGCTCCAGCTCCAGCCATTTATTTCCTGCCTCTGCCTCTTGCCTCCATGCACGGCCCAGAACAATGATGAATGGCAACAAGCTCCATTCAATTACGCCCAAAGTGCGAAGAGGCAGGAACAATAGAAACTGGCCTGGGCTGTGCTGCTGTGAGCACACCGGGCCGGGCGCAGGGCCATACTGGGCGCAGGCCCCCCTCTTACATTCTTTGTGACAATTTAGGCTAATTAGCATCAACTTCTGCTCCATCCATCATCCTCCTCAAGAAACACAAACAAAGTGTCAGCTGTAGCGTAACAAACAGATCGCCCAGCTACTTAACACTAATTATTCTTACATGAAACGCAGCTTCTCAGGCAACCTTCCCCTCTTTAGGCCATCTGGGGGGAGCGAACGGAGAGAGAGAGAGAGAGAGCTATTCAAATTGAAGACATATGTTTCAGTCAAGTTCAACTCCCCAGACTAGCTGTGGCTGACGCGGTGACAGATTCTCCCCCGTCAGTGGAAGGGTGGAGATGAGGGGTGGGTACTGTGTGTGTGTGTGTGTGTGTGTGTGTGTGTGTGTGTGTGTGTGTGTGTGTGTGTGTGTGTGTGTGTGTGTGTGTGTGTGTGTGTGTGTGACTAAGATTGATTAATTTCCACTTGTTGTAATAATAAAAACTGTCCAGGTAAAAGTACAAAGCGGCTGAGTTGGGTCTTTGGCCCCCAGATAGCTTGGTTGGACACACCCTGAATCGACAGCTATGGGTGACTTACTGTACAAAAGACTCTGAGTGCTGTCTGTCAAAGAACCTGTCAATGATTCATTGGCTTTCAGAGCTTCCCATTTTAAATGGAGAGGCAACCTTTTGTAAATTATGTTTATGTGCTATTAATGACAATCAACTGAGACACGTTAATTAAGACATTTTAAGTAGGCCCAGAAAATGTGCCCAAAAAAGAAATTTAAATAATTACCATTTAAAGAACCCAGACATTGTTTGATCAAATTGAAGAGGTTTATTTTTATTCAAACTGAAGAAACCAGTTGACTCTCCCAAGAAATGTTCCGATAAAATGTTAAACATACTAACGGTGTTTAAGAGTCAACATTCAAGACTATGCGGTTTAATTAAAACACAATTCGACACGTTCCTTTCATTCTTATCCCAACTCTAACAATGAGTTATGGGGCCTAACTGATAAACAAATGGAAACAACATAATTAACACTAATGAATTTAGAGTAAATAATATGTCTCATCAGATTGAATGCAATGCTGTGTTGTAGACTAAAATAATAATTCTGAATCTGCATCGCTGAAATGTATGAATGTGTAACTGAGGTACAGTGCCTTCAGAAAGTATTCATACCCCTTGACTTATTACACAATTTGTTGTTTTACAGCCTGAATTCAAAATCTATTGAATAGATTTGTTTTCTAACCCATTTACACACAATACCCCATAATGACAAAGTGAAAACGTTTTTAGAAATTTTTGCAAATTTATTGAAAATGAAATACAGAAATATCTCATATACACAAGTTTTCACACCCCTGAGTCAATACTTTGTAGGAGCACCTTTGGCTGTGATTACAGCTGTGTCTTTCTGGGTAAGTCTCTATGAGCTTTCCACACCTGGATTGTGCAACATTTGCCCATTATTCTTAAAAAAATTCTTCAATCTCAAATTGGTTGCTGATCATTGCTAGACAACAAGTAGATTTAAATCATAACTGTAACTTGGCCATTCAGGAACATTCACTGTCTTCTTGGTAAGCAACTCCAGTGTATATTTGGCCTGGTGTTTGTTGTTTTAGATTATTGTCCTGCTGAAAGGTGAATTTGTCTCCCAGTGTCTGGTGGAATGCTGAACCAGTTTTTCCTCTATGATTTTGTTAGTGCTTAGTTCCATTTATTTTTTATCCTGAAAAACTCCCCTGTCCTTAACGATTACAAGCATACCCATAACAGGATGCAGCCACCATTATGCTTGAAAATATGGAAAATAGTACTCAGTGATGTGTTGTATTTGCTCCAAACATAACACTTTGTATTCTCAAGACTCCAGACATTTCAGCTTTCCATTTTTCATTAATTTGTAAAAATGTCAACAACAAAAAAATATTTTCCCCCCTTGATGTTATGGTGTATTGTGTATAGGCCAGTGACAAAATACATCTAAATTTAATCAATGTTAACACAACAAAATGTGGAAAAAGTCAAAGGGTGTGAATACTTTCCGAAGGCACTGTAGGTAGTGAGAGTTATTTTGAAAGTGACCAACCCCCTGTGTTGGAACAAGTACCCCTCTACACACCCACCTAACAAACGTCCCCCTAACCCCACTCCCCACACACACACCCCACTGCACCATCCCCACTTCTTGGACCATGCTTCATTTGTTAATTTTAAATGTATTTTGATGTGATGCAGCGTGTGAAATACTTGGCTAATTAGCGAGGAAGTTTGGCAGGAGATGCTTGTTGTTTTTAGACGGCCGATGGCAAACCTCACTCACTCACTCCACCCGGCACAGCAATGCAACCAGGAACTGTGTAAACTCACAATGACAAATAAACCCCTGTAAATCTCTTCTCTCCTCTGCCACAAAAGGCTCCCTATTCCCTACATAGTGCACTACTTTTGAACAGAACCCTATGGGCCCCGGCCAAATGTAGGGGGCTATGTAAGGAGCTGGGTACCATTTGGGACAGAGCCATGAACCCTCACTCCCCTCCTCTCTTCTCCTCTCAACAGCTAAAAATTCCTCTCAACAAAATAACAAAATGGAGCTAAATCAAACATCAGTGGGTGTTCATTCCTCCTTCCTTCCTTGGTTGTATTTATTCCACATTAAACACACCACAGTGAGACAGGAGAGAAAGAATCACAGAACCAGTCAGACCTGGGTTCAAGTACTATTTGAAATAATTTCAAACGCTTTAGCTGGGCTTGATTGAGCTTGCCTGATGTAATGGAATCAATAGGAAAAAAACAATAATGCAAAAGTGTCCGTTTTGGGAAGTGGCATTTCCAGGCAGGGTAAAGCAAACACTCAACGTGTTTGAAAGATTTCAAATAGTATTTGAACCCAGGTCTGGAACCAGTTGAGAGCGTTCTTCAGTTCTGACAGGCATGTAGCCTATTACTGTGTCCCAAATTGCACCCTATTCCCCTATAATGCATTACTTTTGACGTGAGCCCTTTAGGACCCGGTCAAAATTATTGCACTATATAGGGAATATGGTGAATTTTGGACGCAGCCTATAGCAGAGCAGTGGGCTTAGTTCCTAGCCGAGGTGAGAGTGGAAGAGGGTTGTTCTAATCAAGTTAATTCACTCCAATTATCAACCTCAGGATGATGTAACTCACTGTTTGCTCATTAGACATACCTGGCAGAGAGCCAACACTAATTCTCATTCAGTCGTGAATAAAGCAAATATGAGCTCCTTTTTTCTCTTTCTTTGTCTACTGGAGAGAAACTACAGTACACCAAGACCAACCTCAATGTGAAGCTACAGTACACCAAGATCAACCTCAATGTGAAGCTACAGTACACCAAGATCAACCTCAATGTGAAGCTACAGTACACCAAGACCAACCTCAATGTGAAGCTACAGTACACCAAGACCAAGCTCAAATGTGAAGCTACAGTACACCAAGACCAACCTCAATGTGAAGCTACAGTACACCAAGATCAACCTCAATGTGAAACTACAGTACACCAAGACCAACCTCAATGTGAAGCTACAGTACACCAAGACCAACCACAATGTGAAGCTACAGTACACCAAGATCAACCTCAATGTGAAGCTACAGTACACCAAGACCAACCTCATTGTGAAGCTACAGTACAGCAAGATCAACCTCATTGTGAAGCTACAGTACACCAAGATCAACCTCAATGTGAAGCTACAGTACACCAAGATCAACCACAATGTGAAGCTACAGTACACCAAGACCAACCTCAATGTGAAGCTACAGTACACCAAGATCAACCTCAATGTGAAGCTACAGTACACCAAGATCAACCTCAATGTGAAGCTACAGTACACCAAGATCAACCTCAATGTGAAGCTACAGTACACCAAGATCAACCTCAATGTGAAGCTACAGTACACCAAGATCAACCTCAATGTGAAGCTACAGTACACCAAGATCAACCACAATGTGAAGCTACAGTACACCAAGATCAACCTCAATGTGAAGCTACAGTACACCAAGACCAACCTCAATGTGAAGCTACAGTACACCAAGATCAACCTCAATGTGAAGCTACAGTACACCAAGATCAACCTCAATGTGAAGCTACAGTACACCAAGACCAACCTCAATGTGAAGCTACAGTACAGCAAGATCAACCTCAATGTGAAGCTACAGTACACCAAGACCAACCTCAATGTGAAGCTACAGTACACCAAGATCAACCTCAATGTGAAGCTACAGGACCTCACGATAAGACATTATCACGATGCTTAGGTGCCGATACGATATGTATTCTCACTATTCTATGTATTGCGATTCGATTTTCCAAACATATTTCTCATGGCTCACCATATGTTTGCTGCAGAGACAAGAGAGAGCATGAAAAAACAAATGTTGATCAGTCATAATACATTTTATTTGGGGGATGTCTTTCAAGAAAGTCAAGGACATCGTACATTTAACGTAGGGCTACATCAAATCAAAGTGCATGGAAACAAAGGAAATAAAAGTGCTGACATGTTGGCTCATCATTTAAAAACAAGATGGAGAACAAGCTATAGAAGGACAAAATACCAGGGTTTTGGTGCAGGTACAGTCAACTGGCGTTAGCTAACGTTAACTGCCTAGCAGAAAACATATTGTACTGTATCTACTCTGCTGTAGAGTCCTTGCCTAGTTAAATGAAGGTTAAAGACATATTTTTTTCAACCAATGATTACTTTCTTTTTATGTAGCTCTTTTTCGGCCCTGTTCTATTCTGATGGGTATCATCCACAACCTGATAGGCTTCTGAACAACTCTCTGGCTCAAACTGTACCGCCCACACTCTGAGTGTGCCCCAAATGGCAACCTAGCCTATTCCCTACACAGTGCACTACTTTTGACCAGGGACGTAGCCTCTGACTGAGTGATTCTCATATTATTATGTGCAAGACTGGACCAAGAGCAGAGCAGCCTGCAGGAAAACCCAATCTCTCCTCCTCCCTCCTTCTACCCATCCTCCTCCCTTCTCCTCTTCCCCTCATCCTCCTCCCCCTCTATCAAATGTTTCCTCCCTCCCTCCCTCTCTTCCTGAATAGCTCTATCAGCCACCTCTCTCCTTCTCCTCTTCCGTCTGTATCTGTGCCATTTCATCCCCCTCTCCCTGTCTGTCTGACCTAGTCCCTGATCTGAAATGCCGTTTCCCTCTCGATGGGTTATTTTCTAACTGTTCTCTGTCCAGCTCTGGTTCAATCTATCAGACAGCAGACAGACATCTGGGAAGTGGGAGCAGCCCCAGTCCTGTACCCAGGACAAGGATGTTTGGGTTATAAAATGCTTCTCCATCTGCCTCTTCCTCTAATTGACCCTGTCCCCTTTCGATTTATTCAGAAAAACCAACAGCCAAGTCTAAAAGGTGTAACAATCATCATCCATCATAACAATAATAATAATAATAATAATAATATACAGTACAAGTATAATTGTGTATATACTAGTAGTCAAATGTAATATTATTTCTATATAATAAGATACTGTGTACAAATGAAATGCATTATAATACTGTATTTAGTTTATTCTTTTACTAAAGCATTGCTACATAATAATACATATTTTCTGATATTTTGTATTATGCATTTGCTTTATTTCATAAAGTAAAAAAATACAATCTGCATGTTCAAATACAATAAATCTTTTCTATCAAACTTTGCCAGAACTTTAAAACTACGACACATAACTGCTCCTTAGAATTCATGTATCCTAAATGATGCATTTCTGAGCAACTACAGCATAAATTATAATTCATTTTGTGAGGCAAGAAACTTAGAATTACTAAACAAAACATTTATAGAAAGGGGCAATGGTCTGTGCAGAATCACATGGCAACATTTCCTTTAAGAAAAGCCTTGCCATTAACTCAAAGCAATTTTTGAAAACCATGACAGACAAACAAGCATAGTTCTTAAGTGTGTGTGTGTGTGTGTGTGTGTGTGTGTGTGTGTGTGTGTGTGTGTGTGTGTGTGTGTGTGTGTGTGTGTGTGTGTGTGTGTGTGTGTGTGTGTGTGTGTGTGTGTGTGTGTGTGTGTGTCAGTCTGCAGTGGTCTGGATATGAGGTGATAAATGAGTGTCCGGGACAGATTGTCCCCTGGGCCCCATACAGTGAGGCTGCTGCCGAAGAGAGAGTAGTTCTGTTTGGCACCTCAGTGAACAGCCATTCAGAGGAAAACAGAGCACCCATGGGGGCCACCGAAGACCTCTTCCTGGGAGGTAGCAAGTCAGAGGAAGACATTTACTTAGTGAGGAGTTATCACCTCCCCTGCCACGCACACTGTATGTACACGCATGCAAAAACCTTACCCTAAACTTTAGGATTTAAAATGACCTCCCCCGCTGATGCATATTCAGGACATCCTCCTTGGACATGTAGACCATCCCTTGTAAGAGACCAGTTATATTTTCCCCCCTTTTGAAGACATTAACATAAATTCGTCCCCCCGGCCCCATAGAGCCCCCTGACTTAGTGCATTTCAAATGGCACCCTGTTCCCTTTGTAGTCCACTATAAGTCATTTGGTACGTACCCACAGTGGAAACGGCGCCTCACCGACCTGTGTGTTCTGTTCTGCCAAAGGCTTCTGGGGGATTGTTCTTATCGAGAAAGCATCACTCACACACTCACACTCTCACAAACACACTCACACACTCACACAGTACATGCATACACACGCACGGCTGAGTGATCAGCCCTTCTGTCAAACCACTGACAACATAACCCTTCTCAATTAACCCCCCCCATCCATCCCTCTCTCCCCCTTTTTCCTCCTCTCTAATCCACTACTCTCCCTCTCCCCCTACTACAACCAGCCAGTGAGCTGCTGTGCTCCCTCTGCATGCTCCCTCTGCGTGCTCCCTCAGTGTGCTCCACTTCTTCCTAACATATTGATGGTTTCAGTATGAATTCCTGTTGTTGGAAAACCGTTCCAGTAATTCCAGTAATCACTATTCCCTACATAGTGCACTACTTATGACCAGAGCCCTATGGGTCCCAGTTAAAAGTAGTGCACTATATAGGGAATAGGCTTCCATTTGGGACGGAGACGTGATGATCTGAGAAATTATCTTTTAGGTAAAGAAAATCGGCATAAAATCCTCCTGTTTTTGATGTGGATTTGTGATCCTTTCCAACGAGGCCAGGACTGTGTTAAATGGTGTGCGACTGACACAGCAGTGAATACATATTTTAACCTTTCAACATCTCAACATCACAGTAACACACAAAGCAGTAGTCACAGACCAAGGTTGGAGATAATGTGAAAGCTATTGAACCATTGACCTGAGACACCTACAGAGACATAATATATTTGTCCCTATATTGACCTGAGACACCTGAAGAGACATAATATATTTGTCCCTATATTGACCTGAGACACCTACAGAGACATAATATATTTGTCCCTATATTGACCTGAGTCCCTATATTTTTGCCTATGGGCTCTCTGGTCCCACCATGGTCACTTTTGCACTGCAGAGCCATAGAGAGAACTGAGGATTTACCACATGTGTACTATAGTTCAACTGTCGTCTTTTCTCTGTAATTAACTCACACTTTATATATGAGATGCATCCTGTGTTACTGTAGCTAACTAAGTCTTTATATATGAGATGCATCCTGTGGTACTGTAGCTAACTAAGTCTTTATATATGAGATGCATCCTGTGTTACTGTAGCTAACTAAGTCTTTATATATGAGATGCATCCTGTGTTACTGTAGCTAACTAAGTCTTTATATATGAGATGCATCCTGTGTTACTGTAGCTAACTAAGTCTTTATATATGAGATCCATCCTGTGTTACTGTAGCTAACTAAGTCTTTATATATGAGATGCATCCTGTGGTACTGTAGCTAACTAAGTCTTTATATATGAGATGCATCCTGTGTTACTGTAGCTAACTAAGTCTTTATATATGAGATCCATCCTGTGTTACTGTAGCTAACTAAGTCTTTATATATGAGATGCATCCTGTGGTACTGTAGCTAACTAAGTCTTTATATATGAGATGCATCCTGTGTTACTGTAGCTAACTAAGTCTTTATATATAAGATGCATCCTGTGGTACTGTAGCTAACTAAGTCTTTATATATGAGATGCATCCTGTGGTACTGTAGCTAACTAAGTCTTTATATATGAGATGCATCCTGTGTTACTGTAGCTAACTAAGTCTTTATATATGAGATGCATCCTGTGTTACTGTAGCTAACTAAGTCTTTATATATGAGATGCATCCTGTGGTACTGTAGCTAACTAAGTCTTTATATATGAGATCCATCCTGTGTTACTGTAGCTAACTAAGTCTTTATATATGAGATGCATCCTGTGTTACTGTAGCTAACTAAGTCTTTATATATGAGATGCATCCTGTGTTACTGTAGCTAACTAAGTCTTTATATATGAGATCCATCCTGTGTTACTGTAGCTAACTAAGTGTTTATATATGAGATGCATCCTGTGGTACTGTAGCTAACTAAGTCTTTATATATGAGATGCATCCTGTGTTACTGTAGCTAACTAAGTCTTTATATATGAGATGCATCCTGTGTTACTGTAGCTAACTAAGTCTTTATATATGAGATGCATCCTGTGTTACTGTAGCTAACTAAGTCTTTATATATGAGATGCATCCTGTGTTACTGTAGCTAACTAAGTCTTTATATATGAGATGCATCCTGTGTTACTGTACTGTAGCTAACTAAGTCTTTATATATGAGATGCATCCTGTGTTACTGTAGCTAACTAAGTCTTTATATATGAGATCCATCCTGTGTTACTGTAGCTAACTAAGTCTTTATATATGAGATCCATCCTGTGTTACTGTAGCTAACTAAGTCTTTATATATGAGATGCATCCTGTGTTACTGTAGCTAACTAAGTCTTTATATATGAGATGCATCCTGTGGTACTGTAGCTAACTAAGTCTTTATATATGAGATGCATCCTGTGGTACTGTAGCTAACTAAGTCTTTATATATGAGATGCATCCTGTGTTACTGTAGCTAACTAAGTCTTTATATATGAGATGCATCCTGTGGTACTGTAGCTAACTAAGTCTTTATATATGAGATGCATCCTGTGGTACTGTAGCTAACTAAGTCTTTATATATGAGATGCATCCTGTGTTACTGTAACTAACTAAGTCTTTATATATGAGATGCATCCTGTGTTACTGTACTGTAGCTAACTAAGTCTTTATATATGAGATGCATCCTGTGTTACTGTAGCTAACTAAGTCTTTATATATGAGATGCATCCTGTGTTACTGTAGCTAACTAAGTCTTTATATATGAGATGCATCCTGTGGTACTGTAGCTAACTAAGTCTTTATATATGAGATGCATCCTGTGTTACTGTAGCTAACTAAGTCTTTATATATGAGATGCATCCTGTGGTACTGTAGCTAACTAAGTCTTTATATATGAGATGCATCCTGTGGTACTGTAGCTAACTAAGTCTGTATATATGAGATGCATCCTGTGGTACTGTAGCTAACTAAGTCTTTATATATGAGATGCATCCTGTGGTACTGTAGCTAACTAAGTCTTTATATATGAGATGCATCCTGTGGTACTGTAGCTAACTAAGTCTTTATATATGAGATGCATCCTGTGTTACTGTAGCTAACTAAGTCTTTATATATGAGATCCATCCTGTGTTACTGTAGCTAACTAAGTCTTTATATATGAGATGCATCCTGTGTTACTGTAGCTAACTAAGTCTTTATATATGAGATGCATCCTGTGTTACTGTAGCTAACTAAGTCTTTATATATGAGATCCATCCTGTGTTACTGTAGCTAACTAAGTCTTTATATATGAGATGCATCCTGTGTTACTGTAGCTAACTAAGTCTTTATATATGAGATGCATCCTGTGTTACTGTACTGTAGCTAACTAAGTCTTTATATATGAGATGCATCCTGTGTTACTGTAACTAACTAAGTCTTTATATATGAGATGCATCCTGTGGTACTGTAGCTAACTAAGTCTTTATATATGAGATGCATCCTGTGGTACTGTAGCTAACTAAGTCTTTATATATGAGATCCATCCTGTGTTACTGTAGCTAACTAAGTCTTTATATATGAGATGCATCCTGTGTTACTGTAGCTAACTAAGTCTTTATATATGAGATGCATCCTGTGTTACTGTAGCTAACTAAGTCTTTATATATGAGATCCATCCTGTGTTACTGTAGCTAACTAAGTCTTTATATATGAGATGCATCCTGTGGTACTGTAGCTAACTAAGTCTTTATATATGAGATGCATCCTGTGTTACTGTAGCTAACTAAGTCTTTATATATGAGATCCATCCTGTGTTACTGTAGCTAACTAAGTCTTTATATATGAGATGCATCCTGTGGTACTGTAGCTAACTAAGTCTTTATATATGAGATGCATCCTGTGTTACTGTAGCTAACTAAGTCTTTATATATGAGATGCATCCTGTGTTACTGTAGCTAACTAAGTCTTTATATATGAGATGCATCCTGTGGTACTGTAGCTAACTAAGTCTTTATATATGAGATGCATCCTGTGGTACTGTAGCTAACTAAGTCTTTATATATGAGATGCATCCTGTGTTACTGTAGCTAACTAAGTCTTTATATATGAGATGCATCCTGTGTTACTGTAGCTAACTAAGTCTTTATATATGAGATGCATCCTGTGGTACTGTAGCTAACTAAGTCTTTATATATGAGATCCATCCTGTGTTACTGTAGCTAACTAAGTCTTTATATATGAGATGCATCCTGTGTTACTGTAGCTAACTAAGTCTTTATATATGAGATGCATCCTGTGTTACTGTAGCTAACTAAGTCTTTATATATGAGATCCATCCTGTGTTACTGTAGCTAACTAAGTGTTTATATATGAGATGCATCCTGTGTTACTGTAGCTAACTAAGTCTTTATATATGAGATGCATCCTGTGTTACTGTAGCTAACTAAGTCTTTATATATGAGATGCATCCTGTGTTACTGTAGCTAACTAAGTCTTTATATATGAGATGCATCCTGTGTTACTGTAGCTAACTAAGTCTTTATATATGAGATGCATCCTGTGTTACTGTAGCTAACTAAGTCTTTATATATGAGATGCATCCTGTGTTACTGTAGCTAACTAAGTCTTTATATATGAGATGCATCCTGTGTTACTGTAGCTAACTAAGTCTTTATATATGAGATCCATCCTGTGTTACTGTAGCTAACTAAGTCTTTATATATGAGATCCATCCTGTGTTACTGTAGCTAACTAAGTCTTTATATATGAGATGCATCCTGTGTTACTGTAGCTAACTAAGTCTTTATATATGAGATGCATCCTGTGGTACTGTAGCTAACTAAGTCTTTATATATGAGATGCATCCTGTGGTACTGTAGCTAACTAAGTCTTTATATATGAGATGCATCCTGTGTTACTGTAGCTAACTAAGTCTTTATATATGAGATGCATCCTGTGGTACTGTAGCTAACTAAGTCTTTATATATGAGATGCATCCTGTGGTACTGTAGCTAACTAAGTCTTTATATATGAGATGCATCCTGTGTTACTGTAACTAACTAAGTCTTTATATATGAGATGCATCCTGTGTTACTGTACTGTAGCTAACTAAGTCTTTATATATGAGATGCATCCTGTGTTACTGTAGCTAACTAAGTCTTTATATATGAGATGCATCCTGTGTTACTGTAGCTAACTAAGTCTTTATATATGAGATGCATCCTGTGGTACTGTAGCTAACTAAGTCTTTATATATGAGATGCATCCTGTGTTACTGTAGCTAACTAAGTCTTTATATATGAGATGCATCCTGTGGTACTGTAGCTAACTAAGTCTTTATATATGAGATGCATCCTGTGGTACTGTAGCTAACTAAGTCTGTATATATGAGATGCATCCTGTGGTACTGAAGCTAACTAAGTCTTTATATATGAGATGCATCCTGTGTTACTGTAGCTAACTAAGTCTTTATATATGAGATTCATCCTGTGTTACTGTAGCTAACTAAGTCTTTATATATGAGATGCATCCTGTGTTACTGTAGCTAACTAAGTCTTTATATATGAGATACATCCTGTGTTACTGTAGCTAACTAAGTCTTTATATATGAGATCCATCCTGTGTTACTGTAGCTAACTAAGTCTTTATATATGAGATGCATCCTGTGTTACTGTAGCTAACTAAGTCTTTATATATGAGATGCATCCTGTGTTACTGTACTGTAGCTAACTAAGTCTTTATATATGAGATGCATCCTGTGTTACTGTAACTAACTAAGTCTTTATATATGAGATGCATCCTGTGGTACTGTAGCTAACTAAGTCTTTATATATGAGATGCATCCTGTGGTACTGTAGCTAACTAAGTCTTTATATATGAGATCCATCCTGTGTTACTGTAGCTAACTAAGTCTTTATATATGAGATGCATCCTGTGTTACTGTAGCTAACTAAGTCTTTATATATGAGATGCATCCTGTGGTACTGTAGCTAACTAAGTCTTTATATATGAGATGCATCCTGTGTTACTGTAGCTAACTAAGTCTTTATATATGAGATGCATCCTGTGGTACTGTAGCTAACTAAGTCTTTATATATGAGATGCATCCTGTGGTACTGTAGCTAACTAAGTCTTTATATATGAGATGCATCCTGTGTTACTGTAGCTAACTAAGTCTTTATATATGAGATCCATCCTGTGTTACTGTAGCTAACTAAGTCTTTATATATGAGATGCATCCTGTGGTACTGTAGCTAACTAAGTCTTTATATATGAGATGCATCCTGTGGTACTGTAGCTAACTAAGTCTTTATATATGAGATGCATCCTGTGTTACTGTAGCTAACTAAGTCTTTATATATGAGATCCATCCTGTGTTACTGTAGCTAACTAAGTCTTTATATATGAGATGCATCCTGTGGTACTGTAGCTAACTAAGTCTTTATATATGAGATGCATCCTGTGTTACTGTAGCTAACTAAGTCTTTATATATGAGATGCATCCTGTGGTACTGTAGCTAACTAAGTCTTTATATATGAGATGCATCCTGTGTTACTGTAGCTAACTAAGTCTTTATATATGAGATGCATCCTGTGGTACTGTAGCTAACTAAGTCTTTATATATGAGATGCATCCTGTGTTACTGTAGCTAACTAAGTCTTTATATATGAGATGCATCCTGTGTTACTGTAGCTAACTAAGTCTTTATATATGAGATGCATCCTGTGTTACTGTAGCTAACTAAGTCTTTATATATGAGATGCATCCTGTGTTACTGTAGCTAACTAAGTCTTTATATATGAGATGCATCCTGTGTTACTGTAGCTAACTAAGTCTTTATATATGAGATGCATCCTGTGTTACTGTAGCTAACTAAGTCTTTATATATGAGATGCATCCTGTGGTACTGTAGCTAACTAAGTCTTTATATATGAGATGCATCCTGTGTTACTGTAGCTAACTAAGTCTTTATATATGAGATCCATCCTGTGTTACTGTAGCTAACTAAGTCTTTATATATGAGATGCATCCTGTGGTACTGTAGCTAACTAAGTCTTTATATATGAGATGCATCCTGTGTTACTGTAGCTAACTAAGTCTTTATATATGAGATGCATCCTGTGTTACTGTAGCTAACTAAGTCTTTATATATGAGATCCATCCTGTGTTACTGTAGCTAACTAAGTCTTTATATATGAGATGCATCCTGTGTTACTGTAGCTAACTAAGTCTTTATATATGAGATGCATCCTGTGTTACTGTAGCTAACTAAGTCTTTATATATGAGATGCATCCTGTGGTACTGTAGCTAACTAAGTCTTTATATATGAGATGCATCCTGTGTTACTGTAGCTAACTAAGTCTTTATATATGAGATCCATCCTGTGTTACTGTAGCTAACTAAGTCTTTATATATGAGATGCATCCTGTGGTACTGTAACTAACTAAGTCTGTATATATGAGATGCATCCTGTGGTACTGTAGCTAACTAAGTCTTTATATATGAGATGCATCCTGTGGTACTGTAGCTAACTAAGTCTTTATATATGAGATGCATCCTGTGGTACTGTACTGTAGCTAACTAAGTATTTTAGTTAGAACATGTGGGAGGAGGCATACCCATTATGGTACAGCAACAAGGATGGGAAGTTATTTGCAATGTTTTCTTTAAACATCTTTGTCAATTGATATAAAATAATTGTCAGTTGATATAAAAAATGATTAACATTATTTCAAATTGACAGCAGATAAACTGAATACCACCATCAATTTTTTTGCGTCGGAGGCTTGTCGTCATATTGCCAACACTCAGGTAAATGTCATGCCCTGAAAGATAAAAAATGTGTTTCTGATGCAAAAACTAAAAAACTATGCATTTAGCCTGACACATAGCTCTCTTCTGCCCTCTAGTCACACAAAGCAAGACACCTTATTCACACGGTTGATTTTAGAAAGTTACTGTTGTTAGTGGAGTTGTCTTAGGTTACATTAACAGCTAAATGTAAACCATTAAAGCAAAGCACAGTAATTAGCTGTAAAAAAATATATATAATATTATTTCCTCTAAATCTTTTTCAATGTTCAGATGTATTTTTTTACACACAGCTCTAAAGTCTGAAAGTGGCTTTTAACCAAGTTGTAATTACACTTATCCAAAAACAAATGCTCATTTCTGTTTTGCTAGTGTGCTGTACAGAACATGGCCCAGACATGAGTCAGTCCAATCAGAATGAAAGTAGCAGTAAACATTATGTACAACCCAGTACAGTTAGTTACTAACTACTTCAGTTGAAATCAATCTACTGACTGTAAGTCGATCTGGATAAGAGCTTCTGCCAAATGTTTAAAATGTAATACCAATAGGTAGAGTACAGGTCAGTCAGTTCTTCTCACAGAAACACCATATAAGACACTAACAACTGGGGAGGTGTGAAGACCACCGCCGTGACAGAACCTGCTGTCACACCCTGCTGTCACACCCTGATCTGTTTCACCTGTCCTCGTTATTGTCTCCACCCCCTCCAGGTGTCGCTTGTTTTCCCCAGTGTATTTATCCCTGTGTTTCCTGTTTCTCTGTACCAGTGTATTTATCCCTGTGTTTCTTGTCTCTGTGCCAGTTCGTCTTGAACGTTCAAGCCTACCAGTGATTTTCCCATTTTCCTGCTTTGCCTTTTCTCTTTTTGCTAGTCCTCCCGGTTCTGACCCTTGCTTGTTTTCTGGACTCCATGCCCGCCTGCCTGACCATTCTGCCTGCTCTGACCTCGAGCCTGCCTGCCCTTCGGTACCTCCTGAACTGGTTTTGACCTTTTGCCTGTCCACGACCATTCTCTTGCCTATTCCCTTTGGATTTATTAAACATCTTTAACTCTAACCATCTGCCTCCTGTGTCTGCATCTGGGTCTCGCCTTGTGTCATGATACCTGCTCCTTTCCATGACACAACAATAGTTTTACAACATTATTTCTAGCCAGGGCATAGTTGTCTTTATTCCCTTTATGTTCACAATTTGTGTCTGCCTTGATTTCAATGTGAGACTCTCGTCCCTTTTGAAGGGATAATGAAATTGTAAACAAATTCCAAATGAGTTCAGTTGTTTCTCATTATCAAATGTTACCTCTTTCTCTGCCAACGTCCTCTTCCTAAACCCATGTCATACTCGACACGCTCCACCTCACACATAATCTAACGTGTCTATACATTTGAACTTACCTAACCAAAGCCTCGTCGCAAGATGCTCTTACACACATCTCTCCCCACACACACAGGATATTTCCCCCATGCATTAAAGACACAAATTGGCTCATGAGCACAACAAATCACATTGTGATTACTGCACTGGCCTAAACACTCGTCATCTTGATACAGTTACAGAGGGGATGAGGTAGGTAGGAAAAGGGGTCTGTGATACAGTTACAGAGGGGATGAGGTAGGAAAAGTGGTCTGTGTGTGTGTGTAAGGGTCTGTCTGCATGGTGGAACTGAGAGCTAAATGAAGAGGCTGGATCTTGGCAGGGGCTTACTGTAAAACCTGTGTTCTCCCAGTGTACAGCTCATCCAGAGAAAACACACACACACACACACACACACGCACACACACACACCAAGGGTTCTTTCTTTGGGTCTTTAAAAACATATTTTTTTTTTACAGTACTTGTGTTTATTTATATTTCTGCATTTCCAGTAGAAACACAAGGTTTGTAATTATCTGAACTTTAAATTTTTGCATCAAAATCAGTTGAAAATAAAAGCCTTAGTTTGCCCTCAACATTTTTGCATCACAAATCAAACAAATTGTTTAGGCAATCACATGCAGTAAACATGCTATTATGCTTCATCTCAATCTGAACAATCACTGATAATGCACAGTTAGTGGTCTATAGTACACTATCAGAGATGCCATAGTTCAGCAAGTTCACTGTCAATTTCTAGCCAAAGTCCATGGCTTTGCATACCACCCTGCATCCCATTGCTGGCTTGTTTCTGAAGCTAAGCAGGGTCAGTCCTGATTGGTTTCTAGATGGGAGACCAGATGCTGCTGAAAGTGGTGCTGGAGAGCCAGTAGGAAGCATTATTCTCTCTGGTCTAAGGAGATCCCAATGCCCCATGGCAGTGATGGGGACATTGCCCTGCGTAGGGTGCCACAGTCTTTTGGATGGGACATTAAAATGGTGTCCTGACTCTCTGTGGTCATTATCCCATGGGACTTATCGTAACAGTAGGGGTGTTAACCCTGGTGTCATGGTTAAACTCACAACCTGGCCATCCCCCTCATATATCACACCTCACCTCTCCACCTGATGGTTGCGTGCATCACCCAGGTGGTGGATGAGGTGACTTTCCCCTTTACTATGTAAAGCACTTTGAGTACCTCAGTTGATTAAGATCTTGTTATAGAAGAGCATTGTTCTGAAGTGGAGAGTTCAGCTTTGTTAAAATGAATCCCTGCTGGAATAGAGACATCCGGATGGTGATGATCATTGTGCAGGGCTGCCATCACAACTCTACTCCCAGAGCCAAGATGTTGCCTCTTGTAACTTAATTAGTGGGGTCTAAAACACAGACTGGGCTGCCTCTGCCTGGACACAGGACAGGAGCGGTCCTTCCAAAATATAAAGCTTTTCATACACGTCAACATACACAGGGAACACGACGCACGCACACACACAGATGTAGGATCTTAATTTGAGCCAGTTTGTTACAGAAGGAAAAAATACTGCAGAAACAGGAAATGTTAATTATTATGTGGAACATAATTAATGGAAATGTTTTGTAAGGGTTGATACTAGGCTTGGGCAGTATACCGTATATACCATATGCCAGGGTATTTGGAAGTAGCCATGGGATGGTTTTTCAATACCATCAAAACTATTTATTTTAAGTTTTTTAATACATTTGAATATTTGTACCTACTTTTTAAGTAAATACCTGCAGTCAACTTTTGTAATACATTAGGATATAAAGAACATTGCGTTTTTCATTTCACCTGTCAAATGATTATCGGTAGTCTCCAGTCACGTGGTGTTTATTTAGAAGCACACAACGACGAGAGACCAGAGTCTTCTCAGTCACTCACTGTTGTGCAGCATGTGCCAGATGATCTAATTATAGTATGGAATTCACAACTAAATATTTGCCAGTTAGATATCTTATAACTATTAAGTTAATTGTCTAAAATGTGCTAAACACTCTGCAGTTGTGCATTTGGTTTACTAATTTAGTAGCTAGTTAGCTATCTTGCTAAGTGGTTAGCTTCTTCCAAAATCAAGCATTTTTTTTATTTTTTATTTAACCTTCATTTAACTAGGCAAGTCAGTTAAGAACAAATTCTTATTTACAATGACGGCCTACCAAAAGGCAAAATAGGACAAACACACATAACGACAAGAGAGACAACACAGCACTACATAAAGAGAGACCTAAGACAACAACATAGCAAGGCAGCAACACATGACAACACAGCATGGTAGCAACACAACATGACAACAACTCACTTGGTAACAGCAGAAAATCCCCTCCTGGACCAAGAGCCTTGTTGGTTTATATTTGTTTTGTGTGTGCAGCAAAATGTGAGTAGCATTTTAGAGTCACTTGTATAGTTTAAGTCAGAAACTGTACAAAATGCACTAAATGCACTCGTTAGCATTTAGTTAGCATTCTCTAAGGGATTTGACATACATTTGTTAGCATTGCTAACCTTCAGATTGAGAGTATCAGTGGGGTTTAGTGCAGGTATTACCGAATATCCCGGTATGGCAGAAGGTTGGTATGAAGGAAAGATAACCTGGATACCGCCCAAGCCTAGTTGATACATTTTACGTTAGGGAAAATCAAGTTTGAAATTTTAAAGTGGAAATTATCAACTTTAGAAGCCTTTTTAAACCTTGAATACACTACAAGTGTGCATGTCCTGCTGATCAAATTGAGATCCTATATCTATACACAGTAGGTCTAGGAATTGCCAGGGACCTCACGATACAATATTATCACAATGCTTAGGTGCCGATACGATATGTATTGTGATTCTTACGATTATATGTTTATTGCGATTTGAGACTGTGATTTTATTGCAATTTCATGTTCCAAACATATTCCTCGCCATATGTCTGCTGCAGAGGGACAAGAGCCATGAGAAAATTAGTTTTGATCAGTCAAAAGTGTTGAAAACAATTTGGCTCCCTATTTAAAAAGAAGATGTAGAACAAGCTATGAAGGAAACATACTGGAGTTTTGGTGCAGGCCCAGCCAACTAGTGCAAAAATAATAATGCAATATTGTCAAAATGATACGATACAATATATCTCCCAAAAAATATCCCGTTATGTACAGTGCCTTGCAAAAGTATTCACCCCCTTGGCTTTTTTCCTATTTTGTTGCATTACAACCTGTAATTTAAATATATTTGGGGGGGATTTCATGTAATGGACATACACAAAATAGTCCAAATTGGTGAAGTAAAATGAAAAAAATTACTTGTTTCTAAAAATAAAAATAAATGTAAAACTGAAAAGTGGTGCGTGCATATGTATTCACCCCCTTTGCTATGAAGGCCCTAAATAAGATCTGGTGCAACCAATTACCTTCAGAAGTCACATAATTAGTTAAATAAAGTCCACCTGTGTGCAATCTAAGTGTCACATGATCTGTCACATGATCTCAGTATATATACAGACCTGTTCTGAAAGGCCCCAGAGTCTGCAACACCACTAAGCAAGGGGCACCACCAAGCAAGCGGCACTATGAAGACCAAGAAGCTCTCCAAACAAGTCAGCGGCAAAGTTGAGGAGAAGTACAGATCAGGGTTGGGTTATAAAAAAATATCAGAAACTTTGAACATCCCACGGAGCACCACTAAATCCATGATTAAAAAAATAGACAAACAACAAACTTGCCAAGAGAGGGCTACCCACCAAAACTCAGGACCAGGCAAGGAGGGAATTAATCAGAGAGGCAACAAAGAGACCAAAGATAACCCTGAAGGAGCTGCAAAGCTCCACAGCGGAGATTGGAGTATCTGTCCATAGGACCACTTTAAGCCGTACACTCCACAGAGCTGGGCTTTACAGAAAAGTGGCCAGAAATAGGCAGTTTCTTAAAGAAAACAATACTCAAACACGTTTGCTGTTTGCCAAAAGGCATGTGGGAGACTCCCCAAACATATGGAAGAAGGTACTCTGGTCAGATTAGACTAAAATGTAGCTTTTTGGCCATCAAGGAAAATGCAGTGTCTGGCGCAAACCCAACAACTCTCATCACCCCGAAAACACCATGTTTTTCATCGGCAGGGACTGGGAAACTGGTCAGAATTGAAGGAATGATGGATGGCGCTAAATACAGGGAAATTCTTGAGGGAAACCTGTTTCAGTCTTCCAGAGATTTGAGACTGGGGCGGAGGTTCACCTTCCAGCAGGACAATGATCCTAAGCATACTGCTAAAGCAACACTTGAGTGGTTTATGGGAAAACATTTAAATGTCTTGGAGAGTCCTAGTCAATGCCCAGACCTCAATCCAATTGAGAATCTGTGGTATGACTTAAAGATTGCTGTACACCAGCGGAACCCATCCAACTTGAAGGAGCTGGAGCAGTTTTGCCTTGAAGAATGGGCAACAATCCCAGTGGCTAGATGTGTCAAGCTTATAGAGACATACCCCAAGAGACGTGCAGCTGTAATTGTTGCAAAAGGTGGCTCTACAAAGTATTGACTTCGGGGGAGTGAATAGTTATGCACTCAAGTTTTCTGTTTTTTTGTCTAATTTCTTGTTTGTTTCACAATAAAACATATTTTGCATCTTCAAAGTGGTAGGCATGTTATGTAAATCAAATGATACAAACCCCCCAAAAATCTATTTTAATTCCAGGTTGTAAGGAAACAAAATAGGAAAAATGCCAACGGGGGTGAATACTTTCGCAAGCCATTGTAACTGTATCAATCTTTCCCCCCCATCACTACTACACAGGTTTAGTCGTATACACACGCACACAGGAGCATAAACACTCACAAACACACACAGACAGAGGCGGAAACACACACACACACACTTTCTACCAGGGTCACTCTCACCTTGCCCCTTGACTACTTAGACTAAGTGCTCAATTAAGCATGGCTTGTTTAACTGATTTCTCTCCCAGGTCTGCTTTGTTGCCGTGTATTCTGTATGTATTCACTTCACTTTTCTATTACAACGGAATTCACTGAGACGTCTCACTGTCTTTTCCCATGTACATTACCGGTACAATTTCTTCTGAATGGAATATATTATTTTAAAAAGCCACAAAGATGAACTACTTTCATTGAATAAGAATTTGACCTCTACTTCCCGACAATCACATCACCCCAGCACTATATGTCTGTCGCTAGGTTTCCATCCAATTGGCGACAGATTTTCATGCAAATATTCTAAAATCTGCATAAAGAAAATATGTGCATTTTCCAGCAAAGGACTTGTTGCAGATAAACATCAGTGCGTGATGAAAGTAGTTTCAATGTACTGAATAAAAATCTAAAGTTCAACGTGTTTCCATCGCAAGCAAGAACAGGTTACACCTGAAGCATGAGGACTTGCAGCGAGTGGTGAACTTCATCAACAACTATGCAGAGGATTACCAGGACGCCACCCAGGACACAAACACTTTGGTGGAAAGCTGCTAACATCTCATGTGACAAAAGCAGCAGTGTGGATGACGACAACACTTGATATGTAAAGCATAAACAACACATATTTTGATTATTTAATTTACCACCAACATGATTTGCACTACTTTTATTAATCTTACATTCTTTATAAAGTGTATTTTTACCTAAAGTTTTTCCTTATTTTAGGCTACAACTTTCACCATTTAGTCTTGAAAACGTTTGGTTGTTTACGACACTAATTCAAAAGGCACTCGCACATCTGAGCAATCTTATTTGCAGGTGCATAGCAACAGTTGAACAAGATGAAGGAAAAGGTTGTTTACTACACTACCTTACTCACTCTGATTAGCACATGGACTCACGTGAATCCTTAAAGAGATGGATGGGACTAAGGTTTAAGACGGTGTGAATGATGCTGAATGGGTGTGAACTGGTGTCCCTCCAGTTGCAGTGTATGATATACAATAGTGACGCTCTGAGTCTGATACTGGTCATGTTTTGTACACTCAGTGTATGTTTTGTGTATATTAGTCTACTCAGTCTGTATACACCCTGTATTACAGGCCTGTGTTTTGTTTGCAAACACTTTTCTTGTGTGTGATTTAGTGCAGTGTTTTGCAACATCCCTCTCTCTCTTATCTCCTCAGATATGTGGTGCTCCCCAGACCAGTGTTGAGGCAGGGATGGACAACACTGTTCGTCTGAGCTTGCCCCTCTCCTCTGCACTCAGTGATGTCCAGCGCCCATATACACTCATTGACTCGGTTAGTTCGGTAAATCATGCATAGAACTTCGAGCTACAAGGATTTGAAGTTGGGATTCAGCCCTTCGACTCCATACTAAATCTAGTTCCATCTTCTGTATTTTTCTGTGCTGTCTATAGATTGTGCTGATGTCCCACTGTAAGAACTTGGAGATGTTCACTGGTTCTGAGGGAGGTGACCTGGCCACCAACGGTGCCTGGGACACATTCCAGCATTCCCGCTGTCTGGAGAACAGCCAGAGCGTGGTCAAGAACCCCTCCACAGACATCTGCCACAAGAGACATCCTGTCAGCTCGCAGGAGGCGTCCTGTCCGCTCGCAGGAGACGTCCTGTCCGCTCGCAGGACCCGTCCTGTCCGCTCGCAGGAGACGTCCTGTCCGCTCGCAGGACCCGTCCTGTCCGCTCGCAGGAGGCGTCCTGTCCGCTCGCAGGAGACGTCCTGTCCGCTCGCAGGAGACGTCCTGTCCGCTCGCAGGAGACGTCCTGTCCTCTCGCAGGAGACGTCCTGTCCGCTCGCAGGAGACGTCCTCTCAGGTCGCAGGACCCGTCGTTTCCGCTCGCAGGAGACATCCTGTCCGCTCGCAGGACCCATCCTGTCGGCTCGCAGGAGACATCCGTTGCGCTCTCGACTAGTCTGTGCTCTAGCGGCACCCATCCTCTGCTCGCGGGACCCATCCTCTGCTCGCGGGACCCATCCTCTGCTCGCGGGACCCATCCTCTGCTCGCGGGACCCATCCTCTGCTCGCGGGACCCATCCTCTGCTCGCGGGACCCATCCTCTGCTCGCGGGACCCATCCTCTGCTCGCGGGACCCATCCTCTGCTCGCGGGACCCATCCTCTGCTCGCGGGACCCATCCTCTGCTTGTGGCTCAGTGTTTGCCTGCTCAATGATGTTTCATCTTGCTCAATAGAGCCATCTTGTGTGCAATGGACTTTAGAGGCTCATTTGACGCCATAAACAGATCGCAGATACAGATAAGATAAGGATATTGTGGATAATATGTTTATTTGTCAAAGGGCAGTCAAGCATGTCACCAGAATAATACCTTCGATATTTATTGGAAAGGAACATCAAGCTCATCCCCGTGCATTTTCACCACCCTGTGAAGTTCATCAGAACTTATTTCATCTGTAGCCTAATAAACTGCATGCTTCCTGAATTGTAGTGGGAGGACCACACACCATATCATCGCGTGACTCTAAGTTTACTTCGATATGATCATTGTATCAATATCTGCTCATAAAAGTGTTTCCATCGCCATTCCTCGCATAATTAATTGTACAGATACAAAAAACACCCCACCATGTCAAATGATCTGTCGGCGTTTACAACATTATGGCTAAACTTCCTGTTTCCATCACAGCTGTCGCAAAAAAAACTACGGATGAGAACGATACAGAGAACATCCAAGTACACATTCACAATATTACCCAAAACGTTGTCCCTTTACAAGTTACAACCACAGACTGGCTGCACTTCCCTCAACTCATTGTAATAATTGTTCCTTGGTAAATGAGACTAGCGATAGTCCAGGCACAGCCTCCCATGTCGAACAATCATAATTATCCTGCTGATTATGCTCCTAACATAACACCGCAATTATCCTTACTGCTCACAGCAACCTAACATGCATGATTGATGGCCTGTGTGTGCGTGCGTGTGTGTCTGTGCGTGTGTGCGTGCGTGCGTGCGTAGGCCTGTGTGTGCATGTGTGTGTCTGTGTGTGCGTCTGTGTGTGCGTGCGTGCGTGTGTGTGTGGGCCTGTGTGTGTGTGTCTGTGCGTGTGTATGTGTGTGTAGGCCTGTGTGTGTGTGTGCGTGTGTGTGTGGGCCTGTGTGTGTGCGTTTACTGCTATCTTGAACTATTTAGTGATCACAATAGAGAAGTTTCCTCCTACACACTGCGCGCTACGCTCCCCCACTCAGTCAGTGACCTAGTTCCATTAATCATGTCATTAAGATAACGTCAGCGGCTGGTCTGAGGGTCGTACATTACAGCACTGACTAAATCTCCACTAGGCCACCCAACCACTCTCTCCTCACACAAACTGCTCATTAACAGGTAGCCTACAGTCCTCATTTATGCGAACATTAGATATCTATCAAATGGCACAATATCTCCTTTGAGACAGAAATTAACAACCAATTTACTGCAACAACAAACAAAAAACAGCCATTTTTTCCCCCAATCAATAACATCAGTATGTCTCACAACCAAGATGGCATGAGTTGGTATTTCTACTTTAAAACATGCAGCATTTCAGCTTTGCCCATTTTAGCTGGATCTTATACCTGTAAGACCGCTAGGACGTATCAGATCTGTTTTAGGAAGCATGGCTTCCATGGGTCCATGTTACATTTGTTCCCATTACACCTCAAGTCTGGTTGTAGTCAACTTTGTTCCCCATTCTAAAATCTAAATGAGGTAGTTTCTGTCAGGTTACACACGACCAAATGGCCCCCTATTTGTTTGCGTAGTGCACTACTTTTGACCAGGGCCCATGGGACTCAAAAGTAGGGCGCTATATAGAGCTGTGTGGAGGTGTCATAATACCCATAAAACCTAGCGGTCAAAACAGGGAAATGGTTCCAATAATTGTTTTCAATTGTTCACTTAAAATAAGGGATGTGTTTCGTGTAGTGTTACCCTGGAGTGAAGTTTTGATAAATATGTAAATCTCTCTCGGACAAGGTGATTTTTATCAATATATTCGCCTCTATTTACTCTCAGATTCGAAGAAAATGCTAATTAGCATCAAAGTAGACATCATGCAAGACTAGAAATCCCTGCAAGCTCCTGCTCGTCATCTCTAGCTGACACCTTTGCTAACAGGTACTGTTAGCAAAGGTGTCAGTTCACAGAATTGTCAATTTAAAGACATTTTGTCAATTTATTCATTACAAAATGTAGCTAATATTAGATAGTTAATCCAGAGATTCTTACCTTTTCCTCGAATCGCAGTCTTGTCCAGATCATCATGGCATTTGTAGTTTTTTACGAGAGCCACATTAGCAGCTAATTAGCATTTCATTTTTGGGGGGTAAATACAGGTGAATATATTGATAAAAGTCACCTTGTCCCAGACAGTTACACGGTTATCAAAACATCACGCCAAGGTAAGAATACACAAAATACAGCCCTTAATTTAAGTGTTTCGAAAATCCCCTATGGGAAAAATGAATGGTGGAAAAACGATTGGAACCTTTTCCCTGTTTGACCGCTAGGTTTTATGGGTATTATGACTCACACTGTGGTACTCTATAGGGAATAGGGTTCCAGAGTCAACAGAGTAACATGCAATAGAATGGCTGCTTCATAAAGGAAGAACATCAGAAGAATGAATTTACCCACAGAGAGTTAAATGACATCATTTTTATTCTACTTTATAGTCTGGACAGCTATTTATCTGTAGATTTGCATTCACACAATGTGGTGTTTGTTAGACAAGCCGTCCCAGAACTATGTTGATGGCTTGTCATACGCCTGTCATGCTTCATTTTTACCCAGCCACCCACAACCCTACTGACATCTGTCTGTCAAAGAAATTGTTTCAGAAATGTAAATATCTCCTCTTCCTCCCTGAGCCAAAACACCTCCCACTCGACTGTGTGTGACCATTCTGAAGGATGTACCTCTCCTCTCTGTCTGAGACACATAGTCTAGCGAAGGGAGCTGGGGGGTTCGGAGGGGGTTGATTTAGAGAAAGAGCCAAGCAGCACCCCTTCCATAATCAACATTACTTCAAACATGAGGTCATCTAAACATCTGTCTACAGCATGTCTGCCGGGAGTTCAATCAAAGCGCCCGCAAAAACATGTACAATTGTTTCTGGAAATAAATATTAGGCCTAATTCAGCTCTGATTGTGGCAGCCGAGCCAATAGCGGGCCGGGTACCGTCTGGAACTGGAAGGAAGGAGAATGCTTAACGACCATCTCTCTCTCTGTCAGTTGAACGATCCTCAGACTTCCACCACTCACTCTGTTTATTATATTTATTTAATATTTGATTTTTTACTTCTCTTCTTTATTTAAGCTAAGTGGGATTTATTTGTTCAAATGCCACCTCGTCTTAGGTTTAAAACCAATTAAAATGAACCTCGTTTTAAACGAGGTTCTGACAGTCTACTACACAGACGTCGTCGGGGACCGTATCTAATCATACTTAGGGCGTCTGTCTAGTATCGACGCACTCCATTTGCTAGGGAAGGATTGGTTTACCCAGCCACTAACGAAAAAAAACAAAGGTTATGAAGTCCTATTGTCAGGTTGGAAGGAAAAGGAAATGATCAATTCTAGAATAACAAAATGGCAGACATATGAGTAGTTATACAATATTCACATCTGGGGGCACCTTGGGGGCAACATAGCTACTTCTGTTATAACATCAATATTTGAAATGTAACATCAGTATTTCTCACATCATACATTTGCATTACTTCACATCAGACAAAAGTCAATGTAATTTTGCAGTTTGCACATCCACAAAATTATCCTGCACAGTAACACAAACATATAGCTATGCTATAGACATTAACTTGGTGTCAATTTTGCAAGCCAAAGTATCAGCTTTAAGAATGAGCAGAACGTTGTAGTGTATCCTCCTCTCTTGTGAAAAGTGAAAGAGCAGGTTATTGCTGCCCCTTTGTGGTGAATTGAAACCATGCCACTTCTAGTTACCAGAATTTTGGCGACAAGAAGTATTTTTTAAACCTCCTACTTTGGGCTGGATATGTCAATGTGTAGTTCATACATCTATGAGCAGAATTACCTCAAATTAGCCACGAAATCCCTAGTTTGAAACAACTGTTTTTCTGGAAGCTGTGATGCGCCATTTTCCCTACGTTTTCCCCCACGTGGGCCAGCTCCCTAGCATTTTGAGTTCAACCAATGAGCTTCAGCCCCTGTTCATATGAGCGACAGCTAGCAAGACACAGATTATGCAATGACATGGTGCACATATCTGCACATATGTGACATAATAAGACATTTTATGGGACCACTTTTGGCTCGTGAGCGCTACTTTCAGAACTACTGGCTAAAAAGTATACAAAAGTACCAGAGAATCCCTTTAAGTCCATCAACAGCAGGGCTCTCTAACCCTGTTCCTGGAGAGCTACCCTCGGCCTCCTGTAGGCTTTCCCTCCAACCCCATTTGTAACTAATCTTATTCAGTTTATCAACCAGTTAATTATTACAATCAGCTATGCTAATCTCCAGGAACAAGGTTGGAGAGAGCTGATCAACAGTATAGGTGAAACCCTACATCCTCCCACCTCTGAAGAAATAAGATTTCAACATATAACATCAATCTTCATCGTTGAACAGAAATTACGGAATAGAATAGAAACTCTATTTCATTGTTTTCTTTGGCGTCACTGTACAAGAAGGATCACATTTACATAATACAGTGCCTTGCAAAAGTATTCATTCCCCTTGGCGTTTTCCTATTTTGTTGCATTACAACCTGTAATTTAAATTGATTTTTATTGGGATTTCATGTAATGGACATATACAACATAGTCCAAATTGGTGAAGTGAAATTAAAACAATAACTTGTTTCAAAAATTCAACAAAAAACCCCCCGGAAAAGTGGTGCGTGCATATGTATTCACCCCCTTTGCTATGAAGCCCCTAAATAAGATTTGGTGCAACCAATTACCTTTCAGAAGTCACATAATTAGTTAAAAAAGTCCACCTGTGTGCAACCTAAGTGTCACATGATCTCAGTATATATACACACCTGTTCTGAAAGGCCCCAGAGTCTGCAACACCACTAAGCAAGGGGCACCACCAAGCAAGCGGTACCATGAAGACCAAGGAGCTCTCCAAACAGGTCACGGACAAAGTTGTGGAGAAGTACAGATCAGGGTTGGGTGATAAAAAATATCAGAAACTTTGAACATCCCACGGAGCACCACTAAATCCATTTTTTCAAAAAATGGAAAGAATATGGCACCATAGCAAACCTGCCAAGAGAGGGCCACCCACCAAACATCACAGAGTTTTGGTGGGTGGCCCTCAAGGAGGGAATTTATCAGAGAGGCAACAAAGAGACCAAAGATAACCCCGAAGGAGCTGCAAAGCTCCACAGCGGAGATTGGAGTATCTGTCCATAGGACCACTTTAAGCCGTACACTCCACAGAGTTGGGCTTTACAGAAGAGTGGCCAGAAAAAAGCCATTGCTTAAGGTGTTTGCCAAAAGGCATGTAGGAGACTCCCCAAACATATGGAAGAAGGTACTCTGGTCAGATGAGACTAAAATTTAGCTTTTGGCCATCAAGATAAAAGCCATGTCTGGCGCAAACCCAACACCTCTCATCACTCCGAGAATACCATCCATTTTTCACCGGCAGGGACTGGGAAACTGGTCAGAATTGAAGGAATGATGGATGGCGCTAAATACAGGGAAATTCTTGAGGGAAACCTGTTTTAGTCTTCCAGAGATTTGAGACTGGGACGGAGGTTCACCTTCCAGCAGGACAATGATCCTAAGCATACTGCTAAAGCAACACTTGAGTGGTTTATGGGGAAACATTTAAATGTCTTGGAATGACCTAGTCAAAGCCCAGACCTCAATCCAATTGAGAATCTGTGGTATGACTTAAATATTGCTGTACACCAGCGGAACCCATCCGACTTGAAGAAGCTGGAGCAGTTTTGCCTTGAAGAATAGGCAAAAATTCCAGCGGCTAGATGTGCCAAGCTTATAGAGACATACCCCAAGAGACTTGCAGCTGTAATTGTTGCAAACGGTGGCTATCCAAAGAATTGACTTTGGGGGGTGAATAGTTATGCACGCTCAAGTTCTGTTTTTTTGTCTTATTTCTTCTTTGTTTCACAATAAAAAATATTTTGCATCTTCAAAGTGGTAGGCATGTTGTGTAAATCAAATGATACAAACCCCCCCAAAAAATATTTTTTAATTCCATGTTGGAAGGCAACAAAATAGGAAAAAATGCCAAGGGGAGGTGAATACTTTCGCAAGCCACTGTACACAGTGAAAACAGTCAGCCTACCGCATATAAACACAGAGGACAATGACACATTCATTCATAACCGTCCGGTGCCTTTTATTGCAATTATAAATGGTAATTCACTATTGTCTACTGAGATGAGTTTTTAATATATTAATTGATTGATTTTATGAAATACATATACACACAGTAGCCTACATACAAATGTGTCAGGGATTACACAATAAAGCCAATGACTTATTTTCATTGTGGTTCCTTAAAGTGCATGGTGCAATTGCCGATAGTTTCACTCTATCCTATTATGAATAGAGGCACAGTTTGGAGAACAACCAATCAGAATAAACCCCAGTGTTGTCAAGCACACAGGAAAACCTGGAGGAATCTAAGTTGTACATGATACAGTGAATCAATGAATGGATAGAAACTAACCACATTAACCAGTCACTATATAATCCTAAAAGGGGCTGATCTCTGTCCGAGCGTTGACCTCAGCCTCCAAAGGTCAATATAACCAAAGCTTGTCCAGACAGAACAGACAGCCAAGAGTACCAAAGTCCACACGCATGCAGATTGTAAAAAGCGCCAAAGCCAAGGCAGATTTACTTAATGTATAGTATACACCACACACACACACACACACACACACACCTCCTCTGGCTCTGTGATCGGGCTGGGTCGCACATAAATGAACACCGGTCTCTGCTCCAACCTCGTTAACAGGAAAGTCAGGACGCTAACAACACCCCCAGGAGGCACACACCGTGGTCACACACACTAACACACACACCGTGGTCACACACACTAACACACACACCGTGGTCACACACACTAACACACACACCGTGGTCACACACACTAACACACACATTGTGGTCACACACACACAGTGGTCACACACACTAACACAAACACCGTGGTCACACACACACAGTGGTCACACACACTAACACACACACCGTGGTCACACACACTAACACACACACCGTGGTCACACACACTAACACACACACCGTGGTCACACACACTAACACACACATTGTGGTCACACACACACAGTGGTCACACACACTAACACAAACACCGTGGTCACACACACACAGTGGTCACACACACTAACACACACACCGTGGTCACACACACTAACACACACACTCTCCGTGGTGGACACACACTAATAAACACACACACTCCGTGGTCACACACACACTCCGTGGTCATACACTCACCGTGGTCACACACACTCCGTAGTCACACACACACACTCCGTGGTCGCACAGTCACCGTGGTCGCACACTCACCGTGGTCACACACACTACGTGGTCACACACACACCGTGGTCACACACACACACTATGTGGTTACACATGCACACAAACACACCGTGGTGTCACACATACACACTGCAGTTAGGGAGGCCTAAGGAAGGTGAGAAGGGAAAATACTGAGGTCATTCTACTCAAGGTGCAACAGTGCATCCTCCTAGAGTCCAGATTCTGGCTCACTAAGTCATCTAGCTACCTGGAAGGAAAGAGGAAGGAAGGAGGCCAGGCAGGACAGGGTCCCTAAGGCAGGTCCCTCAGACCTGGGGACCCCAAGGGGTGCACATTTAGTTTTTTGCACTAGACAGCTGATTTGAATAATCGACTCATCATCATCAAGCTTTGATTATTTGAATCAGCTGTGTAATGCCAGGGCAAAAAACTAAATGTGCAGCCAGGGGGTCACCAGAACAGAAAATGCTTCCCTAAGGTTGTTTTTTTTCATTTTATTTTCCATTCGATCTTAGTCCTGTATTGACACATTGCCTATTTGATGGTTCCTCGGAGGGCATAGCAGGATTTCTTATAAGCTTCCGGGTTAGAGTCCCGCTCCTCGAAAGCGGCAGCTCTATCCTTTACCTCAGTGCGGATGTTGCCTGTAATCCATGGCTTCTGGTTGGGGTATGTGCATACGGTCACTGTGGGGATGACGTCATCGATGCACTTATTGATGAAGCCAATGACTGATGTGGTGTACTCCTCAATGCCATCGGGAGAATTCCGGAACATATTCCAGTCTGTGCTAGGAAAACAGTCCTGTAGTTTAGCATCTGCTTCATCTGACCGCTTTTTTATTGACTGAGTCACTGGTCCTTCCTGCTTTAATTTTTGCTTGTAAGCAGGAATCAGGAGGATAGAATTATGGTCAGATTTGCCAAATGGAGGGCGAGGGACAACTTTGTACACGTCTCTGTGTGTGGAGTAAAGGTGGTCTACAGTTTTTTTCCCTCTGGCTGCACATTTAACATGCTGATAGAAATTTGGTAAAATGTATTAAGTTTCCCTGCATTAAAGTCCCCGGCCACTAGGAGCGCCGTCTCTGGATGAGCGTTTTTCTGTTTGCTTATGGCGGAATACAGCTCATTGAGTGCGTATGTAGACAGCTATGAAAAATACAGATGAAAACTCACTAGGTAGATAGTGTGGTCTTCAGCTTATCATGAGATACTCTACCTCAGGCGAGAAAAACCTTGAGACTTCCTTAGATATCTTGCACCAGCTTTTGTTTACAAATATACATAGTCCGCTCCCCTTGTCTTACCAGACGTCGCTATTCTATCCTGCCGATACAGCGTATAACCAGCCAGCTGTATGTTGATAATGTCGTCGTTCAGCCACGACTCCGTGAAGCATAAGATATTACAGTTTTTAATATCCCGTTGGTTGTTAAATCTTCCTCGTAGGTCGTCAATTTTATTTTCCAATGATTGCACGTTACCTAGTAGAATGGAAGGCAGTGGGGGTTTATTCGATCGCCTACGAATTCTCAGAAGGCAGCCCGACCTCCGTCCTCTTTTTCTCCGTCTTCTCTTCACGCAAATGACGGGGATTTGGGCCTGTTCCCGGGACACCAGTGTGTCCTTCACATCGGACTCGTTAAAGGGAAAAAAAGCGTCTGACAGTTCGTGGTGAGTAATCGCTGTTCTGATGTGCAGAAGTTATTTTCGGTCATAAGAGACAGTAGCAGCAACATTATGTACAGAATAAGTCAAAATAATTATTACAAACAACGCAAAAAAACGAACAAAAACACAGTTGGTTAGAAGTACGTAAAACGTCAGCCAATATCAATATAACACATATCTGGTAAAAGAGAATACATGCGTTTTTTGTTTTGTTCCATCATCTTTGAAATGCAAGAGAAAGGCCGTTATATCACTTAGGAGTCTAGCCTCTATAACTATAGAGAACATACAAAAATGATATGGTAATAAATGTAAGTTAACACACTCCCAGGAAGGTCATAAATGATGGATAATTAGCTTCCCTACAGAAAAGACACTAACCTTCACACATCTAGATGGGGGGCGGACATAGCAGGGGTTCAATCTGTAGAACCCAGTTCCTACCTTATCTCTTGGACCCTCAGGATGACTAATCAGAGCAGGATTACTGAATGTTAGTACATTATTTACCTTCAGAAGTTAATGTATCAAACCAGTTGCCGTGATAAAAGTTGTTGTTGTTGTGCACTCTCCTGAAGCGATAGCATGGTATTTTTACACTGTAATAGCTACTATAAATTGGAGAGTGCAGTTAGATTAACAAGAATGTAATATTTCTGCCCACATATGTCTATACCCTAGGAAATTGTCTTGTTACTTACAATGTCATGCTAATCACATTAGTGAAAGTTAGCTCAACTGTCCCGCATGGGGTCACTGATCCCGTAGAGGTTATAGTGAGCAAGACAAAGGAGATGAGCGTGGACTACAGGACTGTAGTGGAGCGGGACGAGGGTTTCAAGTTCCTTGGTGTCCAGATCACCAACAAACTATCATGGTCCAAACACACCAAGAAAGTCATGAAGAGGGCACGACAATGCCTTTTCCCCCACAGCACACTGAAAAGATTTGGCATGGGTCCCCAGATCGTCAAAAAGTTCTACAGCTGCACCACTGAGAGCATCCTGACCGGTTGCATCACCGCCTGGTATGGCAACTGCTCAGCATTCAACCATAAGGCGCTACAGAGGGTAGTGCGTACAGCCCAGTACATCAGTTTGACCAAGCTTCCTGCCATCCAGGACCTATATACTAGACGATGTCAGAGGAAGGCCCAAAAAATTGTATAAGACTCCAGTCACCCAAGTCTTAGACTGTTCTCTCTGCTACCGCACGGCAAGTAGTACAGGAGCACCAGGTCTAAGTCCAAAAGTCTCCGTAACAGCTTCTACCCCCAAGCCATAAGACTGCTGAACAATTAATAAAATTGCCACCTGGACTATTTACACCCCCCCTTTGTTTTTACCCAGCACATTGACTCGGTATATAGCCCCTTTTTTGTTATTTTATTGTGTTACTTTTTATTTTAAAAATGACTTTAGTTTATTTAGTAAATATTTTCTTAACTCTATTTCTTGAACTGCATTGTTGGTTAAGGGCTTGTAAGTAAGGATTTCACCTGCTGTATTCGGCGCACGTGACAAATAAAATGTGATTTTATTTACCCATATTAGACCATCTTTGATAAACAAAATAATTAAAAAATTTAGTCTTACCTGCTGATCCACCGGCAATGAGCTGGTGAAAAGCCTCCAGTAATAAACCTTGCTTTTTGGGTGAAGTCATTTTCTTATTTCTCACAAGGCTACCTGAAAAAGCAAGCACACATGTAACGTTATCAACACGAGTTCAATAGGCTACCTTACATATAAACGCGATAAAATATCATACTATTAGTTAGTTATGTGGTTAAATAAAATGAAATAAAATATATCACCTCATATAGTGTGTACTATATACAGCTTGTCAAATTCGCCTCGAACCCAGAGTGTGTTGACCGGAGACAAGCATAACAGCTATGTCTTACGGAGTTGTAGCCCTACAGTTGCTGCTCCGGCTGCTTGTGACTTGGAATCAGCTGCCTTTCTGTAAAGTAAATACCTTACCTCACCGTCAGTTTAATTTCACCTTTTTGACGATGGTAAGGTTACTACTGCGGCGGTGCGCTACTTGAGGCAACTCATTATAAAATATTATGAACTCAAGTTTAAGTTATATGGTAAATAAATATGCCATGATATTTGTTATAATTGGTGTTAAAATGTGGGCCTATTTCAACTGGCGCTAGTAGAGTAGGTTAGGCCTAAAGGCTATTCAAGCTGTCAAATGGACCAAGCTTAGATTATGTATTTATTTATGATTATGTTTATTAGAGTCCTGCATATCTATGGGGGCAGATACATACCTGATGTCACCTCCTCTTGCCTGCCTTCCCTCCATTGTTAGAGTGGTCACTTTTTTTTTCTTTCTACTATATTATTGACTGTATGTTTGTTTATTCCATGTGTAACTCTGTGTTGTTGTATGTGTCGAACTGCTTTGCTTTATGTTGTCCAGGTCGCAGTTGTAAATGAGAACTTGTTCTCAACTGGCCTACCTGGTTAAATAAAGGTTAAATAAAAGTAAATAAACTACCTTGTCAACATAATAGACAATCTGTGGGTCTACTATCCCTAGCTAGCTGTATATATAAACAGCTGGCACCATGTCCCCCTGTTACATTAAGTTGTTGGCACAAAACCACCCTGTACACGAATGTGTGGCTAAAAAGGACAACAGGTTTAGGTATGTATCAGGAAAGGGAAATATGACAATAAACATTTTGATGAGAGTTACAAACTCTTTATCAAAAGTAGTCTAGCCTCCTCCGTCGCAGCTGCAGAAATGCTCATTTCTAAACTATTTCCCGCGCTGCTCTAAGCACTCACTACATTTATGTTTTTCCTGATACTGGAATAAATAACTACAATTACTGAAATGCTGGTAAAATATCATCAACAACATTGCTTTAGCCTCATTAGCTACAGGCCTATCCTATGTAGACTATGGTCAGAGTGCGAATTAAAACCTGCCATCCTGGAGGTCTCAACATTGCTTTAGCCTCATTAGCTACAGGCCTATCCTATGTAGACTATGGTCAGAGTGCGAATTAAAACCTGCCATCCTGGAGGTCTCAACATTGTTTTAGGGGCCTATTAATAAAGATGTTATTTCAACTGTAAAAATGAATGAACTTTTAATGTGTCACGAACACAACCAGTCATGATATTGTCATCTGATTGTCAAACAAATCACTTCAAACAGTAGGCTGCATATACATGTTCCTCCACTTCAAAATAATCCCAGCCTCCAAACTGGATGTATACTCGCGCCTAACGACATTCAGTGCAATTTATTGGGCCTGCGTTAATGCATGTGTCTTGCTGACAAATTGACCTTCCTACAGACATCTATATTGGTCCACTAATACAGGACTAGCAAAGGACTAGTGCACCACATTTGTATTTTTTTTTTAACTAAATGTATTTCTACGTGAGTGTACACCAGCATTTGTAACTTGAGTCTGATAATTATCTGTACCAAACAGTTAGTCTGATAATACTTGTGGAATACACAAATTGTTGCTTGATAAATGTTTCATTTGATCTTTTAGTAGAAGCTCTTATGCAGAGCAATTTACAGTAGTGAGGGCAAATATTTCCATAGTGGTCCCCAATGTGAATTGGACCCACAACCATAACGTTGCAGGTGACATGCTCTACCAACTGAGCCACATCATCACGTCACAACGTTGCAGGTGACATGCTCTACCAACTGAGCCACATCATCACGTCACAACGTTGCAGGTGACATGCTCTACCAACTGAGCCACATCATCACGTCACAACGTTGCAGGTGACATGCTCTACCAACTGAGCCACATCATCACGTCACAACGTTGCAGGTGACATGCTCTACCAACTGAGCCACATCATCACGTCACAACGTTGCAGGTGACATGCTCTACCAACTGAGCCACATCATCACGTCACAACGTTGCAGGTGACATGCTCTACCAACTGAGCCACATCATCACGTCACAACGTTGCAGGTGACATGCTCTACCAACTGAGCCACATCATCACGTCACAACGTTGCAGGTGACATGCTCTACCAACTGAGCCACATCATCACGTCACAACGTTGCAGGTGACATGCTCTACCAACTGAGCCACATCATCACGTCACAACGTTGCAGGTGACATGCTCTACCAACTGAGCCACATCATCACGTCACAACGTTGCAGGTGACATGCTCTACCAACTGAGCCACATCATCACGTCACAACGTTGCAGGTGACATGCTCTACCAACTGAGCCACATCATCACGTCACAACGTTGCAGGTGACATGCTCTACCAACTGAGCCACATCATCACGTCACAACGTTGCAGGTGACATACTCTACCAACTGAGCCACATCATCACGTCACAACGTTGCAGGTGACATGCTCTACCAACTGAGCCACATCATCACGTCACAACGTTGCAGGTGACATGCTCTACCAACTGAGCCACATCATCACGTCACAACGTTGCAGGTGACATGCTCTACCAACTGAGCCACATCATCACGTCACAACGTTGCAGGTGACATGCTCTACCAACTGAGCCACATCATCACGTCACAACGTTGCAGGTGACATGCTCTACCAACTGAGCCACATCATCACGTCACAACGTTGCAGGTGACATGCTCTACCAACTGAGCCACATCATCACGTCACAACGTTGCAGGTGACATGCTCTACCAACTGAGCCACATCATCACGTCACACCAACCATAACGTTGCAGGTGACATGCTCTACCAACTGAGCCACATCATCACGTCACAACGTTGCAGGTGACATGCTCTACCAACTGAGCCACATCATCACGTCACACCAACCATAACGTTGCAGGTGACATGCTCTACCAACTGAGCCACATCATCACGTCACACCAACCATAACGTTGCAGGTGACATGCTCTACCAACTGAGCCACATCATCACGTCACAACGTTGCAGGTGACATGCTCTACCAACTGAGCCACATCATCACGTCACAACGTTGCAGGTGACATGCTCTACCAACTGAGCCACATCATCACGTCACAACGTTGCAGGTGACATGCTCTACCAACTGAGCCACATCATCATGTCACACCAACCATAACGTTGCAGGTGACATGCTCTACCAACTGAGCCACATCATCACGTCACAACGTTGCAGGTGACATGCTCTACCAACTGAGCCACATCATCACGTCACAACGTTGCAGGTGACATGCTCTACCAACTGAGCCACATCATCACGTCACAACGTTGCAGGTGACATGCTCTACCAACTGAGCCACATCATCACGTCACAACGTTGCAGGTGACATGCTCTACCAACTGAGCCACATCATCACGTCACAACGTTGCAGGTGACATGCTCTACCAACTGAGCCACATCATCACGTCACAACGTTGCAGGTGACATACTCTACCAACTGAGCCACATCATCACGTCACAACGTTGCAGGTGACATGCTCTACCAACTGAGCCACATCATCACGTCACACCATTGCAAATCACTTGATGTTTCATTGTACTCAATTTCTGTATTGTACATAGTTTTATCTATATGGTGATAGAAAGTCTACAGGTACAAACCTAGATGACCAGCCTCTGTACAATACAGTAAGTGGTTTGTAAGGATGGTAAATTAATACCGCACAAAAAGTGTTTTCTATGTTATTTGATCAAGAAAAATATTTAATTTGATATGGATGTTTTGGGTCTTTTCCCATAACTTTACACCTTTTGATGTAAATGTTTGAGGACAGGGTTTGTTCTTTCTGGATTCCATTAGAATGACATCACAGAGAAAGGGACAGGGTTTGTTCTTTCTGGATTCCATTAGAATGACATCACAGAGAAAGGGACAGGGTTTGTTCTTTCTGGATTCCATTAGAATGACATCACAGAGAAAGGGACAGGGTTTGTTCTTTCTGGATTCCATTAGAATGACATCACAGAGAAAGGGACAGGGTTTGTTCTTTCTGGATTCCATTAGAATGACATCACAGAGAAAGGGACAGGGTTTGTTCTTTCTGGATTCCATTAGAATGACATCACAGAGAAAGGGACAGGGTTTGTTCTTTCTGGATTCCATTAGAATGACATCACATAGAAAGGGACAGGGTTTGTTCTTTCTGGATTCCATTAGAATGACATCACATAGAAAGGGACAGGGCAACAACTCTTACAATTCCAACTATTGAATCCTGTAAGACACTGTTCTTAATTATACAACTACATTTTTTGCCAAAGTGGAGATGCTGATTTTTTTTTTTTACATATCCTGCCTGCAGACGTCTATATAGGTCCGATAATACAGGAACAGAAAAGACCCTTTTGGGCAAACATATTATTATTTTTTAGTTATTTTTATTTAATTATTATTTTTCAGGGGGTGCTGCAGCACCTCTACTTCCCAAGGCTATAGTTCTCATGGGCATACAAATCCAGAATAGTGTAGGCCTATGCCATTGCTAAATGTAATGCTTCTAACCGAATTGGATGCGCATTGGTGTCTAGCTGTAGGCTAGTTGTCTAGTGATATTGTCAACCATCATCAGCTGATTCAGGAAAGAAAACAAATATTGATAGAAAATAATCAAGCTATATAAATGGTTTTACTACTTCTGGTCACGGAGAACACCATTACCCACGGTGCACCTGAAAAACAACTCAATGAGCGCTCTAAACAGCTGACTGACTTAAGCAAACAATGATACATCAACGATAAATCTAATGCATTAGAATAAAGGCAATTTTTTAAATCAAGGATACATGGCAAACAAATGGTGAAACATATGGCAAACACATGGCAAACACATGGAAAACTACAACGGAGAATCTATGTGTACAGGAGCTCAGCTGAGACCGAAGTTCAGCGGCTCCACATAGAAATAAATGGTTTAAACCATGACAGAGGTGGGGATGTTCGTTTCATTTGTAAGCTTTTATTTTCATATTTACCACTGTAAAACATATTTACCATTACATTTTAAACAAATAGAGAATTGGTTAAAATAGCATTATTTTGAGACCCCCCCAAATGTCTTTTTTGACTTTGTTTGGAGGAGCTAACATCTCATTCAGAAGAGCTGAGCCCCCACTGACTCCCTGTAATTTGCACCTTGCCTACAGCTGAGACTAAATATTTTTGGCCAAATAGCAGCCTGCTGTCAGAGTGCCTGCACTCACAAAACTGCATTTACAAAATGAATGCAATGTATCTTAATCTAGAAATGACTACAGAGCAGGGATGGGGAATAGACTCCCAAACGTTTTTTTTATTGTTATTATTTTTTTATGAACTGTCTGGGTCACAATTTACTGTTGAGATTTAGAATAGGAGAACACACAAGGTGCAATTTACTGTTGAGATTTAGAATAGGAGAATACACAAGGTGCAATTTACTGTTGAGATTTAGAATAGGAGAATACACAAGGTGCAATTTACTGTTGAGATTTAGAATAGGAGAATACACAAGGTGCAATTTACTGTTGAGATTTAGAATAGGAGAATACACAAGGTGCAATTTACTGTTGAGATTTAGAATAGGAGAATACACAAGGTGCAATTTACTGTTGAGATTTAGAATAGGAGAATACACAAGGTGCAATTTACTGTTGAGATTTAGAATAGGAGAACACACAAGGTGCAATTTACTGTTGAGATTTAGAATAGGAGAACACACAAGGTGCAATTTACTGTTGAGATTTAGAATAGGAGAATACACAAGGTACAATTTACTGTTGAGATTTAGAATAGGAGAATACACAAGGTGCAATTTACTGTTGAGATTTAGAATAGGAGAATACACAAGGTGCAATTTAGACATTTGGTTGTGCATCAGCAGTTTTCTGTTGTTATATCGGTGACTGACACTCACTCAATTAGCCCATGTCAGTTAAAATATAGTATAGCAAGCTTTCTAAACTTGTAGTAGCCTAATCATTGTCATATAACTGCCCATGGCCCCCATTTATTTTGTTAGTTGCTTTCTCTCAGATATCATACTACCAAAAGACTAGGGCTCTGACTGCATGTGTGGGTATTGATGTGGGTACACAGACCCGCAAGCCACTGCGACCTCTCACGATGAGTTCAGATTTTTTTGTGGAGCCCATCCCCATCACAGTTGCCCATCCCTGCTTTAGAGGCAACGAACAATGCAACATACTTTAAACAAAAATCAGTGTGGGACCTGAAGTCCACATTTAAAAAAAATAATGTCTGTCTTTGGCAACGTTAGATAGTTTCCATGGAAACGGCAGGCTACCTTCCCAGGGCTCATGGTCACAGCCTATATGAAGGCCTCAGGCTACATGAAGGCCCCAGGCTACTGTGTTTTTGTTCTAGTGCTCTCGCTCAACCTCTTACCAACTTTCTGCTCCCAAGTAGGCTTATACTTGTTGACCTACTGAGTTTTCCAAAAATCACCAGCTCACCTATTTCCTGCTTTTTTAAATAGGCATTGCTGTTAAACAGATAAATAAGTGATGCCCCTTGGTGAATTTATGTTGTGCTGTAATTTGCGAGTTGGAGAGCTTCAAAAACTTCATTTGAATTCACATCAAGCTAAAGTTGTTATTTAACATCTCAGAAGGCTAAGCAATGTTAAGGAATGGAACATCAAACAAGCCATGCTACCCCTCTTCAACATTTTTCCTGAAGAGCCACTGTGGGGCCTAGAGCAGGGGTCAGCAACCCAGGTCATGTTCATGTTTTAACTGACCTGGAAGACCAGGTGTGTTGAATTTAGGTCATCACTGATCAATTAGCTCAGTTGGTCAGGTGTGGTGCCTAGTTGGAACAAAATCCTGCAGGACCTGTGTCACTCCAGGAACAGGGTTGTCTAACCCTGCCCTAGGGCCTATGATGCACAACAAGTTAGCAGAGTTTCCAATAATGAGTATTTTTGGTCATAATAGAGTAACTACAACAACAGTTGTTGAGAAATCATAAAAAAAAGAAAAGATTTATAGCAATACTATTGGCAGGAAAATATCATTACCACTTTGATCTGTTTGGATGAAGCAAGTCAGAGCAACTAGCCTCCTAGCTACAACCCCCCCCCCCCCACATCAACAGACGCCTACCTGACATCACACTGGTACATTTGCCAAAGTCTGGGGATAGTTTGTGTGTAAAAATATAACGAGTGAAAGGAACAAGCATATTGTAAGAGCTTTAGTATTCACCAGACTGTTGAGCGTAAATGTTTATAGGTGAAAGCCATGACAAATACTCTTCTGTATATAATGCACTTTTTTTATTTCATTTTAAACACAACACTTCATAACAGCTAAGCACATCGTCTCTAATCTGTTTCATTGAGCTAACATCCCCATTTCACAATTCATACAGCATTCATACAGCTTTCATACAGCATTCATACAGCTTTCATACAGCATTCATACAGCTTTCATACAGCTTTCATACAGCATTCATACAGCTTTCATACAGCATTCATACAGCTTTCATACAGCTTTCATACAGCATTCATACAGCTTTCATACAGCATTCATACAGCTTTCATACAGCATTCATACAGCATTCATACAGCTTTCATACAGCATTCATACAGCGTAAAACTGTCAAGTTCAATTATTCAGCTACTTGAGACAAACAAAGTCAAGGCCATTTTGAACGTTTCAGTTCAACATTTAACAGTTCTGACAAACAATTTTCAGCATACAAAAAAGCCACAAAATACCAGGAAATTAAATAAATAACACGGAAATGACCAAGACAGTGGTTTCATCCAAAACAATTCAAGTCACTAATAACATTTGAATAGCTCTAATCTTACCAGTCCACTCTTATGTGGCTGGACCTCTCCATTTAAATCAGTCCTACCTGGCTGAATTAACAGTACCTTCCACTGTGTTGTCAAAAAGGCTGGAGGTCAATTCCATTTCAATTCAGTCAATTCTAGAAGTAAACTGAAATTCCCATTTCAAATTCTCTAATTGAAAGGCAATGTGGAAAACTGGATTTGGAATTTACATTGGAATTTCAGTGTAACTGAATGGAAATGGAATTGATCCCAACCCTGGTTGTCAAGGCAGGTAGTGGAGGAGTAGGAACATGGCACCAAATGAGTTGATATATCTCAGACTAAGCCTCATACAGCGGACAGACACATTGTATTCCATCTCTATTCTTCTCTATCAGCTTAAAAAAGATTGTAACTCTGTACTTCACAATAAAAGTATGTGGTCAAAATTGTTATAAAACATTGCTTGGTCAGAATGTTACCATTATCAGTACCATAAGTACCATAAGTCATAGCGCCTTGCCTCCCACGGAGCACAGACATCAGTTCAACATCTAGTTTTGATTGACATTTGGTTGAGTTGTCAACTAACGTGAATTCAACGTGATATCTACAAAAAAATTCAACATGTCATTCGATTTAGTTTAAAAGTTGGTGACTTTCTCCAAATCCAATTCGTTTTCCATGGCAGTTCAATGTCATCACATAGATTTTTTTGGGTTCAAATGTAGTGGAAACATTGATTCAACCAGTTTTTACCCAGTGGGATGTTCCTCCTCAGGCCCTGGCCTGCTGTGATCTATAAGTCAGACATTTTGTGCAATTGCTTAATGAAAAAATCAAGTACAATTTGATGTCAGAGTATAAGTATTTTGTACTAGTTTAATGCATTGTCTTCCGTCAGATAGCGTCATTCTAACGTGACGGCGTCTCCAGAAGCCAGTCAGGAGAAGGTAGTGAGCAACAACTAGTGCTCTGTAGTCGAATAGATTCCCTCAGAAACCGGTTAACGCCACTTTAAGCCTCCATCATTTAAGGAATACGTAAATCTTCATAGCTCCATATTAGGTACCAAAGAGCCAGAATAAATTCAGTCTTTCCTTGTTTAACAGCTTTTTTCCCTTTAAAAAAGACAGAGGGTATGTGAAATGGCACCCTATTCCTCATGGGCCCTAGTCAAAAGTAGTGCACTATATAGGGAAAAGGGAACCATTTGGGATGCAGAGTATCTGGAAGAGACGAGTGGCAGGGAAGAGTAGAGGCTGTGTGTATAACGGCCAGACAGCCAAGGTCAAGAAGTAGGGTGTGTATTGGTCCTTTTTCAAGGCTCAATTGTTTTTCAAATAGTCCTCAAACATGAGCATATTTTTCCTAAATTAAGCACTGACTAAAACGCAAACATTTGAAGAGCGGCATCTTCATATAAAGTGAACCACAAATGATTATATCTTGCATCTCCCATTTCTTCACGGTTCAATGTTTTTTTCTTTCAGAAATGAAACGTCCTGTGTATATGGAACAGAATCCACTTCAGGCTAGAGAGGATGAGGGTAACATAGAAGAACCACAGCCATTTTCAGTGAAGTAACATATGTGGAGTAATGTCCTCTTTACCACAACAACCTGTAGTAGTGTCTCAGTCCTGGGTCATGTCCAGTAGGGAACACCATTACAAAAATGTTTTGAAATGGAAAACAAACATTTATTATTTGACCAGGTCCAGGTATAGATTCTCCATGTTTTAGTCTGTTTTCTTCTTTAAGGAGCCTACTGGACACAACCGTCTTGTCCCGAAAATAAACTGGAGTAAGGCTGTTGATTGTTGCTGCTGTTGTTGTTTGACATATTCACAGTAGAGTGGGACCCTTGGTGGTGTAAGTCATGGAGGGGAAGTGTCTGCTGTCCAAGTTCCACATCTTTGCAGCCCCTGTCCCGGCCCCGCAGGGCCCCAGAGGGGAGACGGGTCCTGGGGACTGGTGCTGGGCTACAGGGGGGCCAGGGAGGCTGGGCGTCCAGTAGTTAATGTAGCTGGCCATCAACAGAGTCAACTCCAAGATCTGGGAGGAGTGGAGAGGAGAGGAGGGAGAGAGGAAGGGGCGGGGGAGGAGGAGAGGAGGATGAAGGAGGGAGAGTGGAGGGGGTGGGGGAGAGGAGGGAGAGAGGAAGGGGCGGGGGAGGAGGAGAGGGGGATGAAGGAGAGGAGGAGAGGGAGAGAAGAGTGGAGGGGGTGGGGGAGAGGAGAGGAGAGGAGGGAGAGAGGAAGGGGGGGGGGAGGAGGAGAGGGGGATGAAGGAGAGGAGGAGAGGGAGAGAAGAGTGGAGGGGGCGGGGGAGAGGAGAGGAGGATGAAGGAGAGGAGAAGAGGGAGAGAATAGTGGAGGGGGCGGGGGAGAGGAGAGGAGGATGAAGGTGACGAGAGAGGACAGAAGGAGGGAAAGAAAGAGGAGGACACCGAGTAGGGAGGGGGAAATTGTTTTACCATTTGATATTATTGTATTTCATTAGCTCCTAGGGAGCTGTAGGCCCATTTGCTCACATTTAGAAGTTCAGTTTAAAGCCAATGAGAAAACCATAGAAATGACTTGATAGTGATCTGCCTGACATGAATACAGAGGGACCTTATTAGCACCTCCTACAATAGTAATGTGACTCTATGCTTAGGCCGGGATTCAATCCAACACAGATTAACGACTGGCGGCTCAAGCCAAAACCATCTTTTAAAGTCAATTTCAGTGCACAGGTAACTTATCTGCGTATTTTTTTTTAATCCCTCCCTTAGGCTCCTCGGAGGCTGAACACATAAAATAGAGAATCAACCTGCTTTCTACATCAGCCCAAGGAAGCGGGTAACCTTCATAAATATATATATATATACAGACACATTCAGAAAGTATTGAGACCCCTTGACTACTTCCTTATGTTGTTACATTACAGTCTTATTCTGAAATTCATTAAATAGTTTCCCCCCCCCCTCATCAATCTACGCACAATACCCCATAATGACAAAGCAAAAACAGGTTTAGATTTTTTGGGGAAAATGTATAAAAAAAAAAAAACTGAAATGAGGTTAACCTTCCTATATGCTCTCGGGGGAGCGACACTGAACTGACAGGCGGACAGAGCCACATAGCAGGAGCTCACCCTTTACTTGTCACCCTGGCTCCCTGATCTGTACAGTAAAATCCTACATCAACACCACCACTCACCCTTTACTTGTCACCCTGGCTCCCTGATCTGTACAGTAAAATCCTACATCAACACCACCACTCACCCTTTACTTGTCACCCTGGCTTCCTGATCTGTACAGTAAAATCCTACATCAACACCACCACTCACCCTTTACTTGTCACCCTGGCTCCCTGATCTGTACAGTAAAATCCTACATCAAAACCACCACCCACCCTTTACTCTTCAGTCTTTGGAAAATCCAGCCAAAGTAACTGTGTGACCTTAACTTCATCTGAGCGCTGACTGAAAGTTGGCAGAGCTGTTGTGGTCCGTGGTGATTATTATCCACTAATAGTTTTCACTGACCATTTGCACTTGGCCAGAGGTAAAGACCACCTACTTTAAACCTGCCACCCATAGAAATATAATATATTAAATTTCTATGGCCTTACCTTGGGCTTAGCCATAGAGAATACTATACTTTACCTTGGGTTTAGCCATAGAGAATACTATACTTTACCTTGGGTTTAGCCATAGAGAATACTATAGAGACTTTACCTTGGGTTTAGCCACAGAGAAGACTATAGAGACTTCACCTTGGGTTTAGCCATAGAGAATACTATACTTTACCTTGGGTTTAGCCATAGAGAAGACTATAGAGACTTTACCTTGGGTTTAGCCATAGAGAAGACTATAGAGACTTTACCTTGGGTTTAGCCATAGAGAAGACTATAGAGACTTTACCTTGGGTTTAGCCGTAGAGAAGACTATAGAGACTTTACCTTGGGTTTAGCCACAGAGAAGACTATAGAGACTTTACCTTGGGTTTAGCCATAGAGAATACTATACTTACCTTGGGTTTGCACATAGAGAAGACTATAGAGACTTTAACTTGGGTTTAGCCATAGAGAAGACTATAGGACTTTACTTGGGTTTACCATAGAGAAGACTATAGAATTACTTGGGTTTAGCCATAGAGAATACTATACTTTACCTTGGGTTTAGCCATAGAGAAGACTATAGAGACTTTACCTTGGGTTTAGCCATAGAGAAGACTATAGAGACTTTACCTTGGGTTTAGCCATAGAGAAGACTATAGAGACTTTACCTTGGGTTTAGCCATAGAGAAGACTATAGAGACTTTACCTTGGGTTTAGCCATAGAGAAGACTATAGAGACTTTACCTTGGGTTTAGCCATAGAGAATACTATACTTTACCTTGGGTTTGCACATAGAGAAGACTATAGAGACTTTAACTTGGGTTTAGCCATAGAGAAGACTATAGAGACTTTACCTTGGGTTTAGCCATAGAGAAGACTATAGAGACTTTACCTTGGGTTTAGCCATAGGAAGACTATAGAGACTTTACCTTGGGTTTAGCCATAGAGAAGACTATAGAGACTTTACCTTGGGTTTAGCCATAGAGAAGACTATAGAGACTTTACCTTGGGTTTAGCCATAGAGAAGACTATAGAGACTTTACCTTGGGTTTGGGCATAGAGCAGACTATAGAGACTTTACCTTGGGTTTAGCCATAGAGAAGACTATAGAGACTTACCTTGGGTTTAGCATAGAGAAGATATAGAGACTTACCTTGGGTTTAGCCATAGAGAAGACTATAGAGACTTTACCTTGGGTTTAGCCAGAGAGAAGACTATAGAGACTTTACCTGGGTTGCATAGAGAGACTATAGAGACTTTACCTTGGTTTAGCATAGAGAAGACTATAGAGACTTTACCTTGGGTTTAGCCATAGAGAAGACTATAGAGACTTTACTGGGTTTAGCCATAGAGAAGACTATAGAGACTTTACCTTGGGTTTAGCCATAGAGAAGACTATAGAGACTTTACCTTGGGTTTAGCCATAGAGAAGACTATAGAGACTTTACCTTGGGTTTGGGCATTGCGAAGACCAGTTTTTCCACACTCTTCTTCCCTCCACCTTGTTCTTTGGTCTGGCTCACTACCACCATCAGGTCGTCACGGAAACCGCCAAAGGTGATCACTGATTGGTAGGAGTAGGTGACCAGAAGGTGCTGTAAAGGAAAGGTTGTTTAAAAGACGTATGTGAATAGGAAAATGTATTTGACACTTTTCACATTACCGTGCCAACCTGAACCAAACTGTGCTGGCTCTGATCATTTCTGTTCACTTTTGGTTTGGTTCTGTTCAGTAGTGTCTGTATCATGTCTCTTCCTTTCTTAATAATATTTATTTGTTCATTTAAAAAAAAAAAATTTTACACTCCAAAAACAACAACAACAACAACTTGTACTGCTCACACCTCCATCCCTAGTGCCTGGTCACACCTCCATCCCTAGTGCCTGGTCACACCTCCATCCCTAGTGCCTGGTTCACACCCCATCCTAGGCCTGCTCACACCTCCATCCCTAGTGCCTGGTCCACACCTCCATCCCTAGTGCCTGGTCACACCCCCATCCCTAGTGCCTGTCACACCCCCATCCCTATCTGCCTCGGTCACACCTCCATCCCTAGTCCTGGTCACACCCCTCCCTAGTGCCTGGTCACACCTCCATCCCTAGTGCCTGGTCACACCTCCATCCCTAGTGCCTGGTCACACCTCCATCCCTAGTGCCTGGTCACACCTCCATCCCTAGTGCCTGGTCACACCTCCATCCCTAGTGCCTGGTCACACCTCATCCCTAGTGCTGTCACACCTCCATCCCTAGTGCCTGCTCACACTCCATCCCTATGCCTGGTCACACCTCCATCCCTAGTGCCTGGTCACACCTCATCCCTAGTGCCTGGTCACACCTCCATCCTAGTGCCTGTCACACCTCCATCCCTAGTGCCTGGTCACACCTCCATCCCTAGTGCCTGTACACCTCCATCCTAGTGCCTGGTCACACCTCCACCCTAGTGCCTGGTCACAACTCCATCCTAGTGCCTGGTCACACCTCATCCCTAGTGCCTGGCACTCCATCCTAGTGCAGTCACACCTCCATCCCTAGTGCCTGGTCACACCTCCACCCTAGTGCCTGGTCACACCCCCATCCTAGTGCCTGGTCACACCTCCATCCCTAGTGCCTGGTCACACCCCCATCCCTAGTGCCTGGTCACACCTCCATCCCTAGTGCCGTGGTCACACCTCCATCCCTAGTGCCTGGTACACCTCCATCCCTAGTGCCTGGTCACACCTCCATCCCTAGTGCCTGGTCACACCCCCATCCCTAGTGCCTGTCACACCTCCATCCCTAGTGCCTGGTCACACCCCCATCCCTAGTGCCTGGTCACACCCCCATCCCTGTGCCTGGTCACACCCCCATCCCTAGTGCCTGGTCACACCTCACATTCCCTAGTGCTGGTCACACCTCCATCCCTAGTGCCTGGTCACACCTCCATCCCTAGTGCCTGGTCACACCCCCATCCCTAGTGCCTGGTCACACCCCCATCCCTAGTGCCTGCTCACACCTCCATCCTAGTGCCTGGTCACACCCATCCCTAGTGCCTGGCACACCTCCATCCCTAGTGCTGGTCACACCTCCATCCCTAGTGCCTGGTCACACCTCCATCCCTAGTGCCTGGTCACCACCGCCACACCCTAGTGCCTGGTCACACCCCCATCCCTAGTGCCTGGTCACACCTCCATCCCTAGTGCCTGGTCACACCCCCATCCCTAGTGCCTGGTCCAAGTCACCCCCATCCAGTGCCTGGTCCACACCCCATCCATAGTGCCTGGTCACACCTCCATCCTAGTGCTGGTCACACCTCATCCCTAGTGGGCCTTGTCACACCTCCAATCCCTAGTGCTGGTCACACCCCCATCCCTAGTGCCTGTGGTCACACCTCCATCCCTAGTGCTGGTACACCCCCATCCCTAGTGCCTGGTCACACTCCCCATCCCTAGTGCTGGTCACACCCCATCCCTAGTGCCTGGTCACACCTCCATCCCTAGTGCAGTGGTCACACCCCCATCCCTAGTGCCTGGTCACACCTCCATCCCTAGTGCCTGGTCACACCTCCATCCTAGTGCCTGGGCACACCCCATCCCTAGTGCCTGGTCACACCCCCATCCCTAGTGCCTGGTCACACCCCCATCCCTAGCCTGGTCACACCTCCATCCCTAGTCCAGTGCCTGGTCACACCCCCATCCCTAGTGCTGGTCACCTCCATCCCTAGTGCCTGGTCACACCTCCATCCTAGTGCCTGGTCACACCCCATCCTAGTCCTGTACACCCCATCCCTAGTGGCTGGTCACACCTCCATCCCTAGTGCCTGGTCACACCTCCATCCCTAGTGCCTGGCACACCCCCATCCCTAGTGCCTGGTCACACCCCATCCCTAGTGCCTGGTCACACCCCCATCCCTAGTGCCTGTCACACCCCCATCCCTAGTGCTGGTCACACCCCCATTCCCTAGTGCCTGCTCACACCTCCATCCCTAGTGCCTGGTCACACCTCCATCCCTAGTGCCTGGTCACACCCCCATCCCTAGTGCCGGTCACACCCCCCTCCCTAATGCCTGGCACACCCCCATCCCTAGTGCCTGGTCACACCTCCATCCCTAGTGCCTGCTCACACCTCCATCCCTAGGCCTGCTCACACCTCCATCCTAGTGCCTGCCTCACAATCCATCCAGGCTGATCACACTCATCCTAGTGCCTGGTCACACCTCTATCCTAGTGCCTGCTCACACCTCCATCCTAGGTCTGCTCACACCTCCATCCCTAGTGCCTGCCTCACACCTCCATCCCTATGGCCTGCTCACAACCTACCATCCCTAGTGCCTGCTCACACCTCCATCCCTAGTGCCTGCTCACACCCTCACCCTATCCCTAGTGCATGCTCACACACTCCAATCCCTAGTGCACTGCTACACCCCATCCCTAGTGCCTGGTCACACCCCATCCCTAGGGCCTGGTCACACCCCATCCCTAGTGACTGGCACACCTCCATCCCTAGTGCCTGGTCACACCCCCCCATCCCTAGTGACTGGTCACACTCCATCCCTAGTGCCTGCACACCCCCATCCATAGTGCCTGGTCACCACCCCAATCCTAGTGACTGGTCACACCTCCATCCCTATGCCTGGTCACACCCCCCTCCCTAGCTGGTCAACCCATCCTAGTGTGGTCACAACTTCATCCCTAGTGCCTGGTCACACCCCCATCCCTAGTGACTGGTCCACCTCATCCCTAGTGCCTGGTCACACCCCCACCCTAGTGTGACTGGTCACACCCCCTTTACCTATGACTGGTCACACCTTCATCCCTAGTGCGCCTGCTCACACCTCCATCCCTAGTGCTCTACACCTCCATCCTAGTGCTGGTCACACCTCCCATCCCTAGTGCCTGGTCACACCCCCATCCCTAGTGCCTGCTCCACACTCCATCCCTAGTGCCTGGTCACACCCCATCCCTAGTGCTGGTCACACCCCCATCTAGTGCCTGGTCACCTCCCATCCCTAGTGCCTGCTCACACCTCCATCCCTAGGGCCTGCCACCACCTCCATCCCTAGTGCCTGTCACACCTCCATCCCTAGTGCCCTGCTCACACCCCATCCCTAGTGCCTGGTCACACCTCCATCCCTAGTGCCTGTCACACCTCCATCCCTAGTGCCTGGCTCACACCTCATCCTCCAGTGCCTGGTCACACCTCCATCCCTGTGCCTGGTCACACACTCCATCCCTAGTGCCTGCTCACACCTCCATCCCTAGTGCCTGCGCACACCTCCATCCCTAAGTCCTGCTCACACCTCCATCCCTAGGGCCTGTCACACCTCCATCCCTAGTCTGCTGTCACACCTCCATCCCTAGTGCTGCTCACACCTCCATCCCTAGTGGCCTGCTCACACCTCCATCTCTAGTGGCCTGGTCACACCTCCATCCTAGTGCTGTCACACCGCCTCCTATGCCTGCTCACACCTCCATCCATAGTGACTGGTCACACCTCCATCCTAGTGCCTGCTCACACCTCATCCCTAGTGCTGGTCACACTCCATCCCTAGTGCCTGCTCACACCCCATCTCTAGTGCCTGCTCACACCTCCATCCCTAGTGCCTGCTCACCTCCATCCCCTAGTGCTAGCTCACACCTCCATCCCTAGTGCCTGGTCACACCTCCATCCCTAGTGCCTGCTCACACCCCATCCCTAGTGCCTTCTCAACCATCCATCCCTAGTGCCTGCTCAACACCTCCATCCCTAGTGCCTGCTCACACCCATCCCTAGTGCCTGCTCCACACCGCCCATCCCTAGTGCCTGCTCACCTCCATCCCTAGGGCCTGACTCACTACCTCCATCCCTAGTGCCTGTCACACCCCCATCCCTCGTGCGGTCACACCCCATCCTAGTGCTGCTCACACCTCATCCCTAGTGCCTGTCACACTCCATCCCTAGTGCCTGCTCACACCTCCTAGCCCTAGCTGCCTCTGCTCGCACCCCCATCCCTAAGTGCCTGCTCCACCTCCATCCCGAGGCCTGCTCACACCTCCATCCTAGTGCTGCTCACACCTCCATCCCTAGTGCCTGCTCACACCTCCATCCCTAGTGCCTGCTCACACCTCCATCTCTAGTGCCTGCTCACACCTCCATCCCTAGTGCCTGCTCACACCTCCATCCCTAGTGCCTGCTCACACCTCCATCCATAGTGCCTGCTCACACTCCCACCCTAGTGCCTGCTCACACCTCCATCCCTAGTGCCTGCTACACCTCCATCCCTAGTGCTGCTCACACCTAAATCCACTAGTGCCTGCTCACCTAGCCGCCCATCCATCCCTAGTCCTGCTCACACCTCCATCCCTGTGCCTGCTCACACCCCACATCCCTAGTGCCATGCCACACCTCCATCCCTAGGCCTGGTCCACACCTACTCATCCCTAGTGGCTGCTCACACACCTCCATCTCTAGTGGCCTGCTCACACCTCCATCCCTATGACTGCTCACACCTCCATCCCTAGTGCCTGCTCACACCTCCATCCTATGTGTGCCTGCTCACACACCTCCATCCCTAGTGCCTGCTCACACCTCATCTCCATAGTGCCTGCTCACACCTCCATCCCTAGTGCCTGCTCACACCTCATACCTAGGCCTGCTCACACCTTCATACTAGTGCCTGGTCACACCTCACATCCCTAGTGCCTGCTCACACCTCCATCCCTAGTGCACTGCTCACAACCTCCATCCCTAGTGCCTGCTCACCACCTACCATCCCTAGTGCCTGCCTACACCTCCATCCCTAGTGCTGCTCACACCTCCAGCTGCAAGAGTGACTGCTCACTAGCTAGTGCCTGCACACCTCATCCCTAGTGCCTGGTCACACCTCACATCCCGAGTGCCTTCACACCTCCATCCACCTAGTGCCCCTGTCACCCTCCATCTCTATGCGGCCACCTCCATCCCTAGTGACTGGTCACACTCCATCCCTAGTGAACTGGTCACACCTCCATCCCTAGTGTACGCTCACTACCTCCATCCCTAGTGCCTGCTACACACCTCCACCTAGTGCCTGCTCCACCTCCATCCCTAGTGCCTGGTCACACCTCCATCCCTAGTGCCTGCCACACCTCCATCCCTAGTGCCTGCTCACACCTCCATCCCTAGTGCTGTCACACCTCCATCTTAGTGCCGGTCACACCTGCATCCCTAGTGCCTGCGTCACACCACTCCATCCCTAGTGCCTGCTAACACCTCCATCCTAGTGCCTGTCACACCTCCATCCCTAGTGCCTGGTCACACCCTCCACCTAGTGCCCTGGCCCAACCCCCATCCCTAGTGCACTGTCACACCCCATCCCTAGTGCCTGCCACACCTCCATCCCTAGTGCCTGGTCACACCTCTCCCTAGTGCATGCTCACCACCTCCATCCCTAGTGCCTGGTCACACCTCCATCCCTAGTGACTGTCACACCTCCATCCTAGTGCCTGGTCAACACCTCCATCCCTAGTGCTGTCACACCTCCATCTAGTGCCTGTCCACACCGTCCATCCATAGTGCCTGGGTCACACCTCCATCCCTAGTGCCTCCTCACACCTCCATCCCTATGCCTTTCACATCTTCCTGCTCACCTCCATCCCTAGTGCCATGCTCACACCTCACATCCCTTAGTGCCTGGTCACCACCTCTCACACCACCTAGTGCCTGGTCACACCTCCATCCCTAGTGCTGGCTCACACCTCCATCACTAGTGCCTGCTCACCACCTCCATCCATAGTGACTGGCTCACACCTCCATCCCTAGTGCTGGTCACACTCCATCCCTGTGCCTGGTCACACCTCCAACCTATGCTTCACACCTCCATCCCTAGTGCCTGCTCAACCTCCATCCCTAGGCGCTCACACCTCCCTACTAGCCTGGTCACCACCCCATCCCTAGTGCCTCACACCTCCATCCCTAGTGCCTGTCACACCTCAATCCCTAGTTGCCTGCTCACACCTCCATCCCG
>NC_052334.1:6652970-6654816 GCF_016432855.1 Salvelinus namaycush | reverse complement strand
TCGACGGTTGCTGGGCAGACGAGCAGTGCAGGCGGCGTTGGGCAGACAGCCGACTCTGACCTGCTGAGGCGCACAGTAGGCTTGGTGCGTGGTGCCGGAACTGGTGGTACCGGACTGGAGACACGCACCTCCAGGCTAGTGCGGGGAGCAGGAACAGGGCACACTGGACTCTCGATGCGCACTATAGGACTGGTGCGTGGTACCGGAACTGGAGGTACCGGGCTGAGGGCACGCACCTCAGGGCGAGTGCGGGGAGAAGGAACAGTGCGTACATGGCTCTGGAGACGCACAGGAGGCTTGATGCGTGGTGCCGAAACTGGAGGCACTGAGCTTGAGACACGCACCACAGGGAGAGTGCGTGGAGGAGGAACAGGGCTCTGGAGACGCACTGGAAGCCTGGTGCGTGGTGTAGGCACTGGTGCTACTGAGCTGGGGCGGGAAGGTGGCGCCGGATATACCGGACCGTGCAGGCGTACTGGCTCCTTTGAGCACTGAGCCTGCCCAACCTTACCTGGTTGCATGCTCCCCGTAGCCCGTCCAGTGCGGGGAGGTGGAATAACCCGCACTGGGCTGTGTTGGCGAACCGGGGACACCATGCGTAAGGCTGGTGCCATGTACACCGGCCCGAGGAGACGTACTGGAGGCCAGATATGTTGAGCCGGCTTCATGGCACTTGGCTCAATGCTCACTCTAGCCCGGCTAGTGCGGGGAGGTGGAATAACCCGCACCGGGCTATGAACACGTACAGGAGACACCATGCGCTCTACTGCGTAACACGGTGTCTGCCCGTACTCTCGCTCTCCACGGTAAGCCCGGGAAGTTGGCGCAGGTCTCCTACCTGACTTCGCCACACTACCCTTTAGCCCCCCCCAAGACATTTTTGGGTTGTACTTGCGGGCTTCCAGCCTTGCTTCCGTGCTGCCTCCTCATATCGTCGCCTCTCCGCTTTAGATGCCTCCAGCTCCGCCTTGGGACGGCGACACTCCTCTGGCTCTGCCCAGGGTCCTTCTCCGTCCAGAATCTCTTCCCATGTCCAATCCTCCTTGACCCACTGCTGCTGTCGTTGCTGTCCGTTAACCCGCTGCTTGATCTGGGTTTGGTGGGTGGTTCTGTAACGATCGTCGTCATATTCCTCCTCCTCGGATGAGGAGGAGCATGGATCAGACCAACACGCAGCGAGGTATGTGGACATAATGATTTATTAGACAAACGACGAAACACAAAATAACACTTTAGAAAACAAAATAACAAAACGAACTAAACAGACCTAAACTTACGAACTTACATGAAACAAAGAACACACGAACAGGAACAGACAAACCGAAAACAGTCCCGTGTGGTAACATGTACTGACACGGAAGACAACCACCCACAACAAACAATGTGAAACAACCTACCTTAATATGACTCTCAATCAGAGGAAACGCCAAACACCTGCCTCTAATTGAGAGCCATACCAGGCAACCCATTAACCCAACATAGAAAACACATAACATAGACTACCCACCCAAAACTCACGCCCTGACCAATTAAACACATACCAAACAACAGAAAACAGGTCAGGAACGTGACACTCCATCAGTTTCTTACTCCATCACTAGCTATCACAAATTCGACCAAATAAAGAAATAAATAGCCACTAACCAAGAAAAAACTTCATCAGATGACAGTCTGATAACATATTTATTGTATAGCATATGTTTTGTTCGAAAAATTTGCATATTTCAGGTATAAATCATAGTTTACATTTCAGCTACAATCAGAAATTGCACCGAAAGCAGCCATAATATTTACAGACACCAACGTCAAATACCTAATTACTCATCATAAAACATTTCTGAAAAAT
>NC_052334.1:6607970-6647970 GCF_016432855.1 Salvelinus namaycush | reverse complement strand
GAATGTTGAAGGAGGTATAAGATGGACAGATCCATTAAAGAAGACGTCACCTCCAAACACAACAAGGATTAATCACACAGAGTAAATTATAAGCACCTGTAGTAGGAGTGGCCGGATGGCCAGCATAACCCTCAGCTCTCCTCTCCCACTGCCTGACTCTGCATGCTCTCACTCTCTCTCCTAGACAGGTCCCCCTCCCCTCAACTCATGCAGAGAGAAAAACCCGCAGAAAAGAAATGAAAAAAGAAATGCCTCAAAACACTCAATCATTTTAACCTCAAGTTTCAGAAAATTCTCATGACTTAAGTAAGAATTCTTGACCTTGAGCAGCAAAATAGCAACGATAAAGGACTGCAGTACAGATGAGATGGTTAATGGTGAATCAGAGAAAGGCTACATATCAAATGTGAAACATTAAATCCTCTGTTGCCAACGAAAAGTGTTGTATTTCTGCATTACTAAGTTAATTGCAATACAGAAGCTTTAGGTTATGTGGAATTCCATTTTTCACCATCTTATTCACGGAATGTGCTCAACGGAAAACGTATGATTCAACTTTCCAACTCAAAGGAGACTTGGACTGTGGCCCTCTGTGGCCCTCTGTGCAAACGAAGCTCACTTGAATACATTATTCTAATGAGGTATGCTAACGAGCTATCCCTGCTGAAAGGCACGCAGACTGATGGGAGGAAATGTGAGGGTGATTAATGTGAGCTTATTGAGCTGTGCACAATGCTCCCCAGCTTCAGTTGAACCAGTCGCCTGACATCAGGCTCAAGCAGCCTGTGTGTGTGTGTGTGTGTGTGTGTGTGTGTGTGTGTGTGTGTGTGTGTGTGTGGACGTGTGTCCCCTCTCCCTCCACTGTGCTCGACACTTCACAGCAAATAACCAACAGACCTTCCCAACACAAGACGTCTCAGATTAGACCTGCATAAATCTAAAAGGCACAGAGCAAATGAGAACCATACTCCGCCCTGACAGCTTATAACTTATACAATGAGAGGGATGTCTATCCTGTTTTAACTGTATACATATCAAACACTGCAGCCCGCTGGACTGAAACACAAGCATGTGTGAGCGCACTCACACACACACACACACACACACACACACACACACACACACACACACACACACACACACACACACACACACACACACACACACACACGCCGGTACTTGTGGCTGTCTGTGGTCCCCCAGCTCTATTAAACTAGCCAGACAAGAGCCGTGCCCACAGTGCAGACGGTTTCCCTGGAGACTGTATCTCAGGGGACAGAGACTCTTGAGCTGCTCTTGTTTACGGTCACAGCCCCTACCCCTTGCCCTACTGCTTAGCATAAAGGAGAGAGAGGGGAAACGAGAGGGAGAGAGAGAAAGAGAGGGCGAGAGAGAGGGAGGGAGGGAAAGAGAGACAGGGGGAGGGAAGGAAGAAAGGAGAGAGGGGAGGGTGATAGAGAGTGAGAGAGAGGGAGAAGGAGAGAAGAGAGGAGAACAAAAAGGAGGGAACGAGAAAGCAAGTGAGAGAGGAAAAGGGGAAAACAGCAGTATAGTGGTGATCTGATCCCCAGGCCCCCAGGTACCTGGCTCTACAGTATAGTGGTGATCTGATCCCCAGGCCCCCAGGTACCTGCCTCTACAGTATAGTGGTGATCTGATCCCCAGGTTCCTGCCTCTACAGTATAGTGGTGATCTGATCCCCAGGTACCTTCCTCTACAGTGGAGTGGTGATCTGATCCCCAGGCCCCCAGGTACCTGCCTCTACAGTATAGTGGTGATCTGATCCCCAGGCCCCCAGGTACCTGCCTCTACAGTATAGTGGTGATCTGATCCCCAAGCCCCCAGGTACCTGCCTCTACAGTATAGTGGTGATCTGATCCCCAAGCCCCCAGGTACCTGCCTCTACAGCCACTCTCCCTCTCCCCTCCCCTCTCTCCCCCTTTCCCCCTTCCCTCTCTCCATTTCCCCATCTCCCCTATGTATCACTTTCCCTCACTCCCTTTCCCCCTCTCCCCTCTACTCTCTCCCTCCCTTTCCCCCTCTCGCCTCTCCCTCCCTTCGCCTCTCTCCTCTCGCTCCCTTTCCCCTTTCTGCCCCACTCCCCTCTCTCTCCCTTTCCCCTCTCCCCCACACTCCCCACTCTCTCCAAATGTTTACTTTGGACCAGCCTGGCCTCCAACTGGTTGCAATTGCCCCTCTGCATGGACGAGTTAGAGAGAGAACATGAAACTTTCCCTTCTGGGAAAAAAAGGGCGGAAAGCCACACGCACACATATACACACTCACTGCTTCTCTCTCTCTCTCTCTCTCTCTCTCTCTCTCTCTCTCTCTCTCTCTCTCTCTCTCTCTCTCTCTCTCTCTCTCACACACACATATACACACTCACTGCTTCTCTCTCTCTCTCTCTCTCTCTCTCTCTCACGCACACATATACACACTCACTGCTTCTCTCTCTCTCTCTCTCTCTCTCTCTCACACACACATATACACACTCACTGCTTCTCTCTCTCTCTCTCACGCACACATATACACACTCACTGCTTCTCTCTCTCTCTCTCTCCCACACACACATATACACACTCACTGCTTCTCTCTCTCTCTCTCTCACATACACATATACACACTCACTGCTTCTCTCTCTCTCTCACACACACATATACACACTCACTGCTTCTCTCTCTCTCTCTCTCTCTCTCTCTCTCTCTCTCACACACATATACACACTCACTGCTTCTCCTGTTGTAAACAGGCATATTGTTAACAACAGTAAAAAGGCAAATCACTACACCTCATACAGTGATTGGGAATTTGCTCGGTAAAAACCACCTTCATCGGTATAAAAAACAAAAAGGAGTTTAAAATAAGGGAATATTCTTATACAAGCTGGGAGGATGCATTAGGTGATGGAAGTGGATAACAAATATCATCAGGGTAAACAGAGTCTGAGCCAAAGTCTTTGCTACACAGCCCACTTGCCACACGTGGCAGAGCTCACTGCTACAGCAGGCCTGGTGCTAGTCACAACCAGTAGAGAAGAGACTGACACAGAAAGAGGCCTGGGCACACACAGTCAACCACTACTCCATGCCACACCAACCCCACACTCTCTACAGCCTGGCCATGGACACATCCCTTCTGTCTACCTGCCTGCCTGCCTGTCCAACACACAACCACTACAGCCTGGCCCTGGACACAACCCTTCTGTCTAACAGCCTACCTGCCTGTCCAACACACAACTATCCTGTCTGTCTAATAGCAGTAAAACAGAGAAACTTGACAAGCCAGGGAGAGAGAGAGAGAGAGAGAGAGAGGAAGAGAGGGAATGAGAGATTGAGAGTGAAGGAGGGAGAGAGAGAGAGAAGGAGAGAGAGAGAGGTAGAGAGAGAGGAAAGGAGAGAGGGTTAGAAAGAGAGATTGAAGGAGAGAGAGGGAAGGAGAGAGAGAGAGGTAAACAGAGAGCGAAGGAGAGAGAGGGAAGGAGAGAGAGAGAGAGGTAGAGAGAGAGGTACAGAGAGGGGGAAGGAGAGAGAGAGAGAGGGAAGGAGAGAGAGCGAGAGGGGGAAGGAGAGAGAGAGAGGGGGAAGGAGAGAGAGAGGGGGAAGGAGAGAGAGAGAGGGGGAGAGAGAGAGAGAGGGAAGGAGAGAGAGAGAGAGGGAAGGAAGGAGAGAGAGAGGGGGAAGGAGAGAGAGAGAGAGGGGAGGAAGGAAGGAAGGAAGGAAGGAAGGAAGGAAGGAAGGAAGGAAGGAAGGAAGGAAGGAAGGAAGGAAGGAGAGAGAGAGAGAGAGAGAGAGATGGAAGGAGAGAGAGAGGGGGAAGGAGAGAGAGAGAGGGAAGGAGAGAGAGAGAGAGGGAAGGAAGGAGAGAGAGAGGGGGAAGGAGAGAGAGAGAGAGAGGGGAGGAAGGAAGGAAGGAAGGAAGGAAGGAAGGAAGGAAGGAAGGAGAGAGAGAGGGAGAGAGAGATGGAAGGAGAGAGAGAGAGAGAGAGAGAGAGAGAGAGAGAGAGAGAGAGAGAGAGAGAGAGAGAGAGAGAGAGAGAGAGAGAGAGAGAGAGAGAGAGAGAGAGAGAGAGAGAGAGAGAGAGAGAGAGAGAGAGAGAGAGAGAGAGAGAGAGAGAGAGAGAGAGAGAGAGAGAGAGAAAAAAAGAAGGAAGGAGGGCAGGAGAGAGTAGGTCTAGTCCTGGGTCTGGACCCTGTGGACTAAATAAAACCTCCTAATTCTCATAAACTGCTCCATATGAGTATTACACCCTTGACTCTGAGCACCACTTGCCAGGGAATGGAACTCATTTTGGGGCTAAAACATTAGCATGGGTGCCTCCTCCTCCTGTTCCTGAATGCTTCTGGTGCAGCCTGCCTGGGTCCAACACACACACACGGAGGCATGCACGCACGCACACACGCACATACACACACACTCCTGGGTTCTATAATGGTCCTGGTGTTCCACTGAGCCCGGCCCTGGATTCCACTACAACACTAACGATGGTAACCCTCAATCTACCTCCCAAAATATGGATGACAGAATACGCTTATGATGAAAAATTCCCTTGAAAATGTAAATGAGTGGGGTCGGCAAGCTAAATGAGATGATTGCTGCTACCCCCTATAAGTGAGTGAGTGTGTGTGTGTGTGTGTTTCTGTGTGTGTGCGTGTGTATATATGTGTGTGTGTGTGTTTCTGTGTGTGTGCGTGTACAGGGGCATCATGCAATCCAAAAATCTGAGGCGGCACAAAGTACCTGAGGAAGGCTGGGGGGTCCGGAGGTTGGAACATTTAGCATCTTTAAAGGCCTGAACCATATTTTTTCCTGCACTCTAGAGCCATAATCATTATGCTTAATTCATTATATGTAAAACATTTAACATACCTCTTGAGCTGTTTCTATCCTCATGACTGGTGGTTATTTCTTTGAAGAAACTAAATATGCTTCTCTGCATCTCTACAAAAATCTGGGTAAAAGATTGAAAGGAATGTGAGTTGTATTCAGCACATTTAGTTATTGCTTACTACCAACCTTGCCAGCAGGCATGCCAGCTAAGATAGTTAGACAAATTAGCTACTCTAATTTGATTAATAGCCTGAAATGTCTTTTGGTAGCTCGTTATGAGATTGGGAACCTATCTGGACTAGCTAAAGCCAACTTCATAAAATTGCTATGTGGCTAGTAGTATTACAGAGAAGCAACAACAAAACAAATACATGTACTATATATATATATATATATATATACTGTATAAATACATGTACTATATATATACATATAGTGTATAAATACACGTTCTATATATATATATATATATATATATACTGTATAAATACATGTACTATATATATACATATACTGTATAAATACACGTACTATATATATATATATATATACTGTATAAATACATGTACTATATATATATATACACTGCTCAAAAAAATAAAGGGAACACTTAAACAACACAATGTAACTCCAAGTCAATCACACTTCTGTGAAATCAAACTGTCCACTTAGGAAGCAACACTGATTGACAATAAATTTCACATGCTGTTGTGCAAATGGAATAGACAACAGGTGGAAATTATAGGCAATTAGCAAGACACCCCCAATAAGGAGTGGTTCTGCAGGGGGTGACCACAGACCACTTCTCAGTTCCTATGCTTCCTGGCTGATGTTTTGGTCACTTTTGAATACTGGCGGTGCTTTCACTCTAGTGGTAGCATGAGACGGAGTCTACAACCCACACAAGTGGCTCAGGTAGTGCAGCTCATCCAGGATGGCACATCAATGCGAGCTGTGGCAAGAAGGTTTGCTGTGTCTGTCAGCGTAGTGTCCAGAGCATGGAGGCGCTACCAGGAGACAGGCCAGTACATCAGGAGACGTGGAGGAGGCCGTAGGAGGGCAACAACCCAGCAGCAGGACCGCTACCTCCGCCTTTGTGCAAGGAGTAGCACTGCCAGAGCCCTGCAAAATGACCTCCAGCAGGCGACAAATGTGCATGGTAGCCTGGTAGCGCCTCCATGCTCTGGACACTACGCTGACAGACACAGCAAACCTTCTTGCCACAGCTCACATTGATGTGCCATCCTGGATGAGCTGCACTACCTGAGCCACGTGTGTGTGTGTGTGTGTGTGTGTGTGTGTGTGTGTGTGTGTGTGTGTATAAGTATGTTGCTTGGACATAAAAGGGCACTGCATAGTTAATTATACTACTACCACTACTGAGAAAACACTGCATAGTTCATTATACTACTACCACTACTGAGAAAACACTGCATAGTTCATTATACTACTACCACTACTGAGAAAACACTGCATAGTTCATTATACTACTACCACTACTGAGAAAACACTGCAGCTCTGCCACCCAGCGAATACAAACCAGGAGGAGTTGAATCTGGTTATTATTATTCAATAAAACGCACATTTAAAGCAAAAACATAACCATGCACCACTCCCCTGACAGCCCTCTCATTGAACCCACTCAACAGCATACACCTGAGCACAGACAGACGCAGGGCTGCACGGCACGCTAGGTTGGAAACAGAGAGGGGAGGCAAGAGGGAGGGGAGCAGGGGGGGAGGCAGGTTGGAAACAGAGAGGGGAGGCAAGAGGGAGGGGAGCAGGGGGGGAGGCAGGTTGGAAACAGAGAGGGGAGGCAAGAGGGAGGGGAGCAGGGGGGGAGGCAGGTTGGAAACAGAGAGGGGAGGCAAGAGGGAGGGGAGCAGGGGGGAGGCAGGTTGGCATTTGACTCCAGGGCGGTCATTACTCAACATTGTCACCATGCACAAACACAAATTATTGAATTATAACTACGGATGTAAGTGAGTGAGTGAGTCCTGGCCAGACTAACTCAGCTAAGACAGGGAGGGAGGGAGGGAGGGAGGTAGGTAGGTAGAGCAATCACAGACTAGCTGGTCTGGGGAGGTTCAGGTCAGTATGGGTCAGATTGGCCTGGTTGTTAGATGTCAATGGGAGTTACTCTCTACCTGGGTTGGCTATGTTTACACCCTCTATAACAGAGGTTCTCAAAGTGTGTTCCAGAGGTACATATTCGTTTAATGAATATTACTAACAACAACAGATTAAACGGAATTTGACCAAGGGATCAGAGTAAAATGTTTAGAGGGTGTAATACAATACAATACAATACAATACAATACAATACAATACAATGTCATATTATTAATCTACGATGTAAGTTCTTAACCCTGAGCAACATGGGCCTGGGAGGCTCACAGGGATATTGGTATCCACAATATTCCATCAATACTTCTTGTAGTCATATTTTATTTAATTTTTTTAGATAAATGCACTGTCATTTAAGCTTTAAAACTGCAAAGTCCTCTCTGCCTGATGGCAAAATTTGTAGAATTACAGGATATTAGCTTATAAGCTGCAAAAACAAAAAATATCTCTCATCCATGACAGAATTGTAAGAAATTAGCGTGAAAACGGCTAAATGTTCTGGTAACACTTCATATTAACTAAGGTCCCTTAAAACCTCCACCGCTTCTCTCTCCCGGATCCGGGATCCTCCTCATCAAAAAAGCTGACTAGCATAGTCTAGCCTAACGCGACAGGGATATCATATAATATAATTTCATGAAATCACAAGTCCAATACAGCAAATGAAAGATAAACATCTTGTGAATCCAGCCATAATTTCCGATTTTTAAAATGTTTTACAGCGAAAACACAATATATATTTATATTAGCTCACCACAATAGCCAAACACACAACGCCATGTTTTCACCATGTTTCCACCGCAAAGGTAGCTTTCACAAAACCCACAAATAGAGATAAAATTAATCACTAACCTTTGAACAACTTCATCAGATGACAGTCTTATAACATCATGTTATACAATACATTTATGTTTTGTTCGAAAATGTGCATATTTGAGGTATAAATCGTAGTTTTACATTGCAGCCACCATCACAAATAGCACCAAAACAGCCAGAATAATTACAGAGAGCAACGTGAAATACATAAATACTCATCATAAAACATTTATGAAAAATACATGGTGTACAGCAAATGAAAGATAAACATCTTGTGAATCCAGCTAATATTTCCGATTTTTTAAGTGTTTTACAGCGAAAACACAATATATATTTATATTAGCTCACCACAATAGCCAAACACACATCGCCATTTATTCACCGCAAAGGTAGCTTTCACAAAACCCACAAATAGAGATAAAATTAATCACTAACCTTGAACAACTTCATCAGATGACAGTCTTATAACATCATGTTATACAATACATTTATGTTTTGTTCGAAAATGTGCATATTTAGAGGTACAAATCCTGGTTTTACATTGTGAATATGTAGCCATGATGCACCAAATTGTCCGGAGATATTTTGGACAGTCACGTAATCTAACCAAAGAACTCATCATAAACTTTACTAAAAAATACATGTTGTACAGCAAATGAAAGATACACTGGTTCTTAATGCAACCGCTGTGTTAGATTTAAAAAAATAACTTTAGTACAACATACAGCATCCAATTCTCCGCCTTGTTGGAGCCAACACAAACCACAAAAATACGAAATAGCATCATAAATATTCTCTTACTTTTGATGATCTTCCATCAGAATGTTGTGCAAGGAGTCCTAGTTCCAGAATAAATTGTTGTTTTGTTTTAGAATGTCCATTTCTTCTGTCGAATTAGCAACTTTGGCTAGCCATGTGGAGGGCACATGTCCAAGAAATCTTTGCGCCTGGAACGAAAAATTCCCAATAAACATTGAATAAACTGGTAAAACTCGGTTGAAAATCTAACTTTAGGATGTTTTTCTAATATGTATCCAATAAAATCAGAGCCGGAGCATTTCGTCGTGTATACGTAACGCATTTCAGAAGACAATGTAAATGTGAGGTTCCCTGGTGCGCAGTTGAATACTGACAAAAGAGCGGACCTGTCACTCCAAAAGCTCTCATTCGGTCTCACATCAAGCTAGACACCCCATTCAACCTTCTACTGCCTGTTGACATCTAGTGGAAGGAGTATGAAGTACATACAGATCCATAAATATAAGCCAGTTGAATAGGCAGGCCCTGACACAGAGCCCCATTTTCAGAATTTTCACTTCCTGTTTGGAAGTTTGCTGCCAAATGAGTTCTGTTTTACTCACAGATATAATTCAAACAGTTTTAGAAACTTCAGAGTGTTTTCTATCCAATAGTAATAATAATATGCATATTGTATGATCTAGAACAGAGTACGAGGCCGTTTAATTTGGGCACGATTTTTTCCCAAAGTGAAAACAGCGCTCCCTATTAAGAAGAAGTTTTAATAAGGGAAAGGGGAAAGGGGATACCGAGTCAGTTGTACAACTGAATGCATTCAACTGAAATGTGTCTTCCGCGTTTAACCCAACCCCTCTGAATCAGAGAGGTGCGGGGGGCTGCCTTAATCGATATCCACGTCTTCGGCGCCCGGAGAACAGTGGGTTAACTGCCTTGCTCAGGGGCAGAATGACAGATTTTTACCTTGTCAGCTCGGGGATAATAAACCGTTTGTAAAGAGTTTACTTTCCATTTATTAATTAAAATTATTCCTACATTTGTAAATGTCAATAAGCAATCTCTAAATTGTCAATTACCCATTTATAAACCCTCTTTTTATATTTTCATTTTAACTGCCTTTGTCATCAGCATGCTAGGCTAGCTGATGCTAAAGCAGCTCATTGGTTTCCATTAAAATGTGATGCCTAGCATTAGGGTAAGTTGCTGCCGGAAGTGTTGTGGAATCCAATGGGCTGCTTTAGCATTAGCTAGCCTAACATGCTGATAAAAAGTTGAATTAAAATAGTGTTTACAAATATGTAAATGACTATTTAGATATTTGCATATTGACATTTACAAATGTAGGAACAATGATTTATAAAATGGTAAGTAAACTCTTTACAAACTGTTTATAAAGTTTATTAAGGGACCCTGATATAAAGTTTTACCAACGTTCTCGCCGATGCCAAGAAATGGGCCTTTAAAATGTTCCATCCGGCCATGCACTGCCGAAGTCATAGTAGAACTCCTTGTATACTATTTGTATCTCACTCGAGTTGTGTTCTGATTATGAGGGGGTCCCTGATGAATTTGCTATCGGTCCCCAGCTTCAAATAAGTTTGAGAACCCTTTCTCTATAACCACCGTGGTTATTATTTGACCCTGCTGGTCATCTATGAATGTTTGTACATCTTGAAGAATGATCTGGCCTTAATGGCCACGTACTCAAAGTAAGTGCCCAGTGTTTCCAGATTTCTATGAAATATGACCTATAATTAATTACAATATGAGTGAAATAGTTTCCATATTTTCTATGTTGGATGGTGTGAGAGCATGGTCTAGCTGACAACATCAGGAAAACAATGTGCACGCTACAATGGGGTAGAAGTCCATGCGTTGATGTGATTCGGGATGGCCAGATAGCTAGCAACAATGACAAGAAGCTGTCATGTGGGGAATCGTAGGTGGCTCGTTTTATCTTGTTCTTGATTACATTTTGTTTTGAGGTGTTTCACTGATTCGCTAACTAGCAAGTGTAATGATACATTTGAGAGACAACAAGCACACATTGTGAAATTATTATTATTTTAACTAGGCAAGTCAGTTAAGAACTAATTCTTATTTACAATGACGGCCTAGGAACAGTGGGTCAACTGCCTTGTTCAGGGGCAGAACGACAGATTTTTACCAGCTCTGGGATTTGATCTAGCAAACTTTACGGTTACTGGCCCAATGCTCTAACCACTAGGCTACATGCCGCCCAATGTATTTAAGTTTTCAATAAACATTGTAGACGTAATATAGTTTACATGTTGTTAACAATCTAAGCCAAACCGTCTGTTTTGCCCCACAGTTGCGCACGCTTCGGTTATGTTGCTAAACAACCAACCTATCTATACCGGTCATTAAAAATATTAATGTGAGTAGATCTCTGATTGGCCAGCTCATTCTCCTCAGGAGGATGATATCATCCTCTATGAGGAAATCGCAAGCAATTTTTAAACGGTCTGTTTGAGACACTAGTTTGAGGTGGTTATTTTTATTTCATGTCTCATCACTGCAACTTCCCAACGGGCTCTGGAGAGGCGAAGGTCAAGTCATGCGTCCTCTGAAACATGACCCGCCAAACCCGCTCGCTTAACCCTTAAGCCAGCTGCACCAATGTGTCGGAGGAAACACCATTCAATTGACAACCGAAGCCAGCCTACAGGCGCCTTACTCCACAAGGAGTCGCTAGATCGCTATGAACAAAATAAAGCCCCCTCAGTAAAACCCTTCCCTAACCCTTATGATGCTGGGCCAATTGTGCGCTGCCCTGCTACTCCCGGTAGCAGCTGGTAATGACACAGGCTGTAGTGAAGCCACAACACTGCGATGCAGCGCCTTAGACCGCTACGCCACACAGGAGGCCCTGCGGTGGGGTTTTTTGTCGAGAGTTTTTCTCCAATTAAATACTTTGGCCACAAATACAAGTATAAGATGAGTCAAAAACATTATTTGGGTAGGAGTTAAGAGAATATGAACTTTTAAAAGTGACATTTTCACTGGACAATTACTTTAAAATCTCCACCCGGCACAACCAGAAGAGTACTGGCAAACCCTCAAAGCCTGTTTCCTCTCTAGGTTTCTTCCTAGGTTCCTGCCTTTCTAGGGAGTTTTTCCTAGCCACTGTTATTTTTGCATCTGCATTGCTTGCTGGGTATCTGCATAACACTTGTGACCACTGCTGATGTAAAAAGGGCATTGTAAAACAAATGTGGTTGATTGATTGATATGTTGCCTGATGCTTAATCAGATGGGCAGTTGGACAGACAGGCAGACAGACGTCAGACGGATGGATAAGATGGACAAGCAGACAAAAATTGAAAAAATCAAGAGTGAGAGAGAAGAAGAGAAACAGTGTGAGAAATCCATATGGTACAGTACGTTGATCTGTGTGAGAAAGAGTGTGAAGAAGAGAGGGTGAGGTGAACCGCTCAGGTACGGTGGGCCAGACACGGTATGCTTATTTATAGAGACCACAGTTTACTCTCTAGACCACACTTAGCCCCACTGGGACAGGGCTTGAGAGAGCACAGGCCAGAGACTACACACACACAGACGCACACATACACACACACATACACATATGTGAGCACAGGCACACACATGCGCGCACACACCCTTAGAGAGGAGCTGCCTGTACAAACACACACCTCTAATACTGTACCCCATAGGAATATGTGACCTTCACAGGAGAGGCAGTTTAATTCAAACTTTTTTCAAATCAAAATGCATTTTTTGGTAGTAATACCTTCTGGAACATGTGAACTTTCATGTGCCTTAATAACAAACTTGTATGCCACCTGTAAATACGAGTACAATTGTTAAATTACGAGCCTAGTTGGTTTAGCCATGTAAAAATACAGGAACCTTCCCGCTAGCCATGATTGGCTGAGATAATGAATGGGCTGGACATGCCGAGAGATGAGTTTGGATTGGTCTGCTTCTGTCTATAACATGAGGTGCTCAGTATGTGTAAATAATCCTTTCTGGCGTTTAAAAATATACATCATGAAGAACTGAAAAAGTGTTGCTACTGCTCTCAACATTGCTGCCCTGAATTTAACAAGCGCTATCAACAAATTCTGAAAATGAATCAGCCAATGAGGAAATCCCTGACTTACTGTAGGTAAAAATATTTGTATTGAACCAGATATTGTAGAGGCTTCTGATGACAGTGATGGGGAAGAAACGGCGATCAACAGTGTTGTTGTCACGGAAGAAGTTAACCGAGTTTTAAAATCAGTGGAATGACCGGTGGAAGCACAGAGACGATTGCCAAATGAGATCACAGAAGGCTGTTGTATAAAACACCTGTCTCCGGATTACATCTTCAAACTAAGGGTAACCAAGGCATCCATGACAGAGAGGGAGAAGCGTTCATCCATGTATACGGGTAAGAGTCTAGCCACATTTTCAGATAATATAAGTTTCTAATTTTGCCAGAAAGTCGTATTCATTGCAAGTTAAAGCGTTCTGTTACACTAAATAACCAACGTTATGTGGACACCTGCTTGTCGAACATCTCATTCCAAAATCATGGGCATTAATATGGAGTTGGTCCGCCCTTTGCTGCTATAACAGCCTCCACTCTTCTGGGAAGGCTTCCCACTAGATGTTGGAACATTGCTGAGGGGACTTGCTTCCACTCAGCCAAAATAACTAATCGCCCTGATGTTGGGCGATGAGGCCTGGCTCACGGTCGGTGTTCCAATTCATCCCAAAGGTGATCGATGGGGTTGAGGTCAGGGCTCTGTGCAGATCAGTCAAGTTCTTCCACACCAATCTCGACAAACCATTTCTGTATGGACCTCCCTTTGTGCATGCGGTATTGTCATGCTGAAACAGGAAAGGGCATTCCCCAAACCGTTGCCACAAAGTTGGAAGCACGGAATCGTCTAGAATGTCATTATACAGTGCCTTCGGAAAGTATTCAGACCCCATCACTTTTTCCACAATTTGCAACATTACAGCCTTGTTCTAAAATGGATTTAAAAAATAATAATCCTCAGCAATCTATACACAATACCCCATAATGACAAAGCAAAAACAGGTTTTTCGATTTTTTTGCAAATATATAAAAAATTACAATCAGAAATACTTTATTTACACAAGTATTCAGACCCTTTGCTATGAGACTTGAAATTGAGCTCAGGTGCATCCTGTTTCCATTGATCATCCTTGAGATGTTTCTACAACTTGATTGGAGTCCATCTGTGGTAATTTAAATAGATTGAACATGATTTGGAATGGCACACACCTGTCTATATGATGTTCCAAAGTTGACAATGTCAGAGCAAAAACCAAGAAGGAATTGTCTGTAGAGCTCCGAGACAGGATTGTGTGAGGCACAGATCTGGGGAAGGGTGCCAAAACATTTTTGTAGCATTGAAAGTCCCCAAGAACACAGTGGCCTCCATCATTCTCAAATGGAAGAAGTTTGGAACCACCAATACTCTTCCTAGAGCTGGCTGCCCGGCCAAACTGAGCAATCGGGGTAGAAGGTCTGATGAAACCAAGATTAAACTCTTTGGCCTGAATGCCAAGCGTCACATCTGGAGGAAACCTGGCACCATCTCTACGGTGAAGCATGGTGGTGGCAGCATCATGCTGTGGGGATGTTTTATCAGCGGCAGGGACTGGGAGACTAGTCATGATCAAGGCAAAGATGAACGGAGCCAAGTACAGATAGATCCTTGTTGAAAACTTTCTCCAGAGCGCTCAGGACCAAAGACTGGGGCAAAGCTTCACCTTCCAACAGGACAACGACCCTAAGCACACAGCCAAGACAATGCAGGAATGTCTTCCGGACAAGTCTCTGAATGTCCTTGAATGTCTCTGAATGTCCTATGGAGTATTGTTTGTAGATTGATGATGGGGAAAAAACAATTTAATACATTTTAGAATAAGGCTGTGACCTAACAAAATGTGGGAAAAGGCAAGGGGTCTGAATACTTTCCGAAGGCACTGTATGCTGTAGAGTTAAGATTTCCCTTCACTGGAACTAAGGGTCCTAGCCCGAACCATGAAAAACAGCCCCAGACCATTATTCCTCCTCCACCAAACTTTAAAGTTGTCTCAATGCATTGGGGAAGGTAGCGTTCTCCTGGCATCCGCCAAACCCAGATTCATCTGGCGGACTACCAGATGGTGAAGTGGGATTCATCACTCCAGAGAAAGCGTTTCCACTGCTCCAGAGTTCAATTGCGGCGAGCTTTAAACCACTCCAGCCGACGCTTGGCATTGCGAATGGTGATCTAAGGCTTGGGTACGGCTGCTCGGCCATGGAAACACATTTCATGAAGCTCCCGACGAACAGTTCTTGTGTAGATGTTGCTTCCAGAGGCAGTTTGGAACACGGTACAACCAAGGACAGACAATTTTTACGGGTTACATTTTAGCACTCGGTGGTCCCGTTCTGTGAGCTTGTGTGGCCTACCACTTCGTGGCTGAGCCGTTGTTGCTCCTAGATGTATCCACTTCACAATAACAGCACTTACAGTTGACCGGAGCAGCTCTAGCAGGGCAGAAATTTGATGAACTGACTAGTTGGAAAGGTTGCATCCTACGACGGTGCCATGTTGAAAGTCACTGAGGTCTTCAGTAAGGCCATTCCACTGCCAATGTTTGTCTATGGAAATTGCATGGCTAAGGGTTGCATGGCTTGATTTTATTCACCTGTCAGCAATGGGTGTGGCTGAAATAGCCGAATCCACTAATTTGAAGGAGTGTCCACATACTTTGGTATATATAGTGTAGTTAGATAGCTAACGTTAGCTGTGTGGTAAGTCATATTATTTGTGTGGTAAGTCTGTGTGATAAGTCATATTATTTGTATCTCATTTGCATTTCTAGTTAAAGCCTATTGTTAGCTAGCTAGATAACATTGAACCTAGTTGGTTAGCTTTATCTACCTGCAGATGTATGCATGGTGCGTGGTAGTATGAGTTGGGATTATGGTTCATTGTTTAGCTAGCTAGCTAGCTAGCAAGCTACACTATGCAAGTAACCATTTCCCTGTATTGTTTAAACCTTCTGTATCCTGTGCATGTGACACATAAACTTTGATTCTATTTGATATAGTGTGTGTTTACCAGAGACTGTAATGTGAAGAACAACATGACCTGCACCAAAGTCAGATTAGGATATACTGTAGGCCAAGGACTAGAGAACGCTTATTTTTCTACTACTTTTTGCTACTACTTTCACCACTTTTAGTCTTGAAATCTTTGGTTGTTTACTACACTACCTTATTCACTCTGTTTAGCACATGGCCTCACAAGTGAATCCTTAAAAACATTCACGGGCCATTTTCTCAAAAGTGGGGTTACAAGTTTATCAACTTTCAAAGCAGAATTACTTTGCCATTGTTCCTCAACTGTAGAGTATGATATACAATTTTCTAGCCCTGAGACTCCAATGTAAAAAAATACAATTTAAAATGTTGCTACGTAGGACCGAATCGAGCTGGTCGGTTACATACTGTATGTGTAGAGTGTGTGTGGCTTGAAGGAGCACAGGCCAGAGCCTCCTCCTCTCACTCACAACTTACTTCCGACGCAGACAGAGATGGCCGCCTCGCTTCGCGTTCCTAGGAAACTATGCAGTATTTAGTTTTTTTATGTGTTATTTCTTACATTGTAATCTTAGGTTTTATTACAAACAGTCAGGAGGAACTATTGGATATAAGAGCAACATCAACTCACCAACATTACGACCAGGAATACGACTTTCCGAAGCGGATCCTCTGTTTTGCCCACCACCCAGGACAATGGATCGGATCCCAGCCGGCGACCCAAAACAACAGCGCCGCAGAAGGGGCAGACGAAGCGGTCTTCTGGTCAGGCTCCGTAGACGGGCACATCGCGCACCGCTCCCGAGCATACTACTCGCCAATGTCCAGTCTCTTGACAACAAGGTAGACGAAATCCGTGGAAGGGTAGCCTTCCAGAGAGACATCAGAGATTGTAACGTTCTTTGTTTCACGGAAACATGGCTCACTCGAGACACACTATCGGAGTCGGTACACCCAGCTGGTTTCTTCACGCATCGCGCCGAAAGAAACAAGCATCTTTCTGGTAAGAAGAAGGGCGGGGGTGTATTCCTTATGATTAACGAGACGTGGTGTGATCATAACAACATTCAGGAACTCAAGTCCTTCTGTTCACCTGACTTAGAATTCCTCACAATCAAATGCCAACCGTATTATCTACCTAGAGGATTCTCTTCGATTATAATCACAGCCGCATATATCCCCCCCAAGCAGACATATTGATGGCCCTGAACGAACTTCATTTGACTCTATGTAAACTGGAAACCACATATCCTGAGGCTGCATTTATTGTAGCTGGGGATTTTAACAAGGCTAATCTGAAAACAAGGCTCCGTAAATTCTATCAGCATATCGATTGTGCAACCAGGGCTGGCAAAACCCTAGATCATTGTTATTCTAACTTCCGCAACGCATATAAGGCCCTCCCCCACCCTCCTTTCGGAAAAGCTGACAACGACTCCATTTTGTTGCTCCCTGCCTATAGACAGAAACTAAAACAGGAAGCTCCCGCGCTCTGGTCTGTTCAACACTGGTCCGACCAATCGGATTCCACGCTTCAAGATTGCTTTGATCACGTGGACTGGAATATTTTCTGCATTGCGGCGAACAACAACATTGATGTATACGCTGATTCGGTGAGCGGGTTTATTAGCAAGTGCATAGGCGATGTCGTACCCACAGCGTCTATTAAAACATTGCCAAACCAGAAACTGTGGATTGATGGCAGCATTCGCGCAAAACTGAAAGCCCGAACCACTGCTTTTAATCAGGGCAAGGTGACCGGAAACATGACCGAATACAAACAGTGTAGCTATTCCCTCCGCAAGGCAATCAAACAAGCTAAGCGTCAGTAAAGAGACAAAGTAGAGTCGCAATTCAACGGCTCAGACACGAGAGGTATGTGGCAGGGTCTACAGTCAATCACGGACTATGAAAGGAAAATCAGCCCCGTCGCAGACCAGGATGTCTTGCTCCCAGACAGACTAAACAACTTCTTTGCTCGCTTTGAGGACACTACAGTGCCACTGACACGGCCCGCTACCAAAACCTGCGGGCTCTCCTTCACTGCAGCTGACGTGAGCAAAACATTTAAAAGTGTCAACCCTCGCAAGGCTGCAGGCCCAGACGGCATCCCCAGCCGCGTCCTCAGAGCATGCGCAGACCAGCTGGCTGGTGTGTTTACGGACATATTCAATCAATCCTTATCCCAGTCTGCTGTCCCCACATGCTTCAAGAGGCCCACCATTGTTCCTGTTCCCAAGAGCTAAGGTAACTGAGCTAAGGTAACTGAGCTAAATAACTACCGCCCCGTAGCACTCACTTCCGTCATCATGAGGTGCTTTGAGAGACTAGTCAAGGACCATATCACCTCCACCCTACCTGACACCCTAGACCCACTCCAATCAGCTTACCGCCCCAAAAGGTCCACAGACGACGCAATCACACTGCACACTGCCCTAACCCATCTGGACAAGAGGAATACCTATGTGAGAATGCTGTTCATCGACTACAGCTCAGCATTTAACACCATAGTACCCTCCAAACTCGTCATCAAGCTCGAGACCCTGGGTCTCGACCCCGCCCTGTGCAACTGGGTCCTGAACTTCCTGACGGGCCACCCCCAGGTGGTGAGGGTAGGTAACAACATCTCCACCCCGCTGATCCTCAACACTCAACACTGCGTTCCCAGCCCTCTCCTGTACTCCCTGTTCACCCACGACTGCGTGGCCATGCACGCCTCCAACTCAATCATCAATTTTGCAGACGACACTACAGTGGTAGGCTTGATTACCAACAACGACGAGACGGCCTACAGGGAGGAGGTGAGGCCCCTCGGAGTGTGGTGTCAGGAAAATAACCTCCCACTCAACGTCAACAAAACAAAGGAGATGATCGTGGACTTCAGGAAACAGCAAAGGGAGCACCCCCCTATCCACATCGACGGGACAGTAGTGAAGAAGGTGGAAAGTTTTAAGTTCCTCGTCGTACACATCACGGACAAACTGAAATGGTCCACCCACACAGACAGCTTGGTGAAGAAGGCGCAGCAGTGCCTCTTCAACCTCAGGAGGCTGAAGAAATTCGGCTTGTCACCAAAAACACTCACAAACTTTTACAGATGCACAATTGAGAGCATCCTGTCGGGCTGTATCACTGCCTGGTACGGCAACTGCTCCGCCCATAACCGTAACACGGAACCCAAACCGGCTGCGTGCGTGCGCCATCGTGCGCTATCGTGCATAAATGTATTTTCCCCCCCACACCAAACGCGATCACGAAACGCAGGTTAAAATATCAATACAAACTCTGAACCAATGACATTAATTTGGGGACAGGTCGAAAAGCATTAAACATGTATGGAAATTTAGCTAGTTAGCTTGCTATTGCAAGCTAACGTAAATTTGTCCTATTTGGCTAGCTTGCCTTTGCTAGCTAATTTGTCCTGGGATATAAACATTGAGTTGTTATTTTACCTGAAATGCACAAGGTCCTCTACTCCGACAATTAATCCACACATAAAACGGCCAACCGAATCGTTTCTAGTCATCTTTCCTCCTTCCAGGCTTTTTCATCTTTGAACTTATATGGTAATCGCATCTAAACTTTCATTGTATTACCACGACAACCGGCCACAAAGTTCGTCTTTCAATCACCCATGTGGGTATAACCAATGAGATGGCACGTGGGTACCTGCTTCTATAAACCAATGAGGAGATGGGAGAGGCAGGACTTTCAGCGCGATCTGCGTCAGAAATACGAATTACTTCTATTTTAGCCCTTGGCATCGCAGACGCTCGTTGGCGAGCGCGAGCAGTGTGGGTGCAATAATTGAATAACATGGATTTCTACATTTATTTTACGATGCTCGCACATGCGACGTGTCCGGTCTGGTCAGCATGTAAGGTTCTCCAGAGGGTAGTGAAGTCTGCACAACGCATCATCGGGGGCAAACTACCTGCCCTCCAGGACACCTACACCACCCGATGTCACAGGAAGGCCAAAAAGATCATCAAGGACAACAACCACCCGAGCCACTGCCTGTTCACCCCGCTATCATCCAGAAGGCGAGGTCAGTACAGGTGCATCAAAGCAGGGACCGAGAGACTGAAAAACAGCTTCTATCTCAAGGCCATCAGACTGCTAAACAGCCATCACTAACATTGAGTGGCTGCTGCCAACATACTGACTCAACTCCAGCCACTTTTATAATGGAAAATTGATGTAATAAATGTATCACTAGCCACTTTAAACAATGCCACTTTATATAATGTTTACATACCCTACATTACTCATCTCATATGTATATACTGTGCTCTATACCATATACTGCATCTTGCTATCTTGATGTAATGTTTCACTAGCCACTTTAAACAATGCCACTTGTATATGTTTACATACCCTACATTACTAATTTCATATGTATATACTGTACTCTATACCATCCACTGCATCTTGCCTATGCCGTTCTATACCATCACTCATTCATATATTTTTTTATGTACATATTCTTATTCATTCCTTTACACTTGTGTGTATAAGGTAGTTGTTGTGAAATTGTTAGGTTAGATTACTCGTTGGACATTACTGCATTGTCGGAACTAGAAGCACAAGCATTTCGCTACACTCGCATTCTGCTAACCATGTGTATGTGACAAATACAATTTGATTTGATTTGACAACTCAGAGTGGCTGCCTCTACAGATATACACACCCCACTGCTGCTAATGCCTGTCCACACACACACACACACACAACCCAGATAGCTCTGCCTCTATAACACCTCACTCCGCAATTCCTGCTAAAAAGGTGCACTCTAATACATACACAGATATTTCATCACAAAGCAGCCCTAAGCAGCAGAGGTCAGAGTGATGACAGAAGGTAAGACTGCAGTTACACGCCGTCATTGCACCTCCATCAGGATTTAAACAGCTACTGCCCCTAAAAACTAACTAATCCCTTCGAAAACAGACTATGTGGCATTGATATGTGTCAGAAAATAGTATTATAGTGTCAAAATTGACTACAAAGTGTAGCTAGGATCATTTAGGTCATAAAGTCAGTCTCGTCTAAACGGAGTTTGGAACCTCGAGTAACTTAAGGTTGGGTTTGGATTAGAGTTATGTCAACAAATGATGCCCTCTATTGCCAAGCTCCATGTGCAAATTGCACCTCCACCAACTTCGCTTCCCTTCATTGAATTGGGCTTCATTGTTTCATCGCCCACAACGCGTTCAAAGGATCATTTGATATTGAATATCCCCATATAGAAAGCCCTAAACTATGGTTTGCATGCCCTGCCGAAGGACCCTATCATGCGGAATAGGTGGTTGGAGTTGGTTGGTCCCCAGTGGTGGCGAGCATAATGGTAAGCTAGACCATAGACTGCTGGTTATGTATCTGGTTATGTACACTGAACAAAAATATAAACGCAAAATGTAAAGTGTTTCATGAGCTGAAATAAAAGATACCCAAAATTTTCCATAGGCACAAAAAGCTTATTTCTCTCAAATATTGTGCACAAATTTTTTTACATCCCTGTTAGTGAGCATTTCTCCTTTGCCAAGATAATCCATCCACCTGACAGGTGTGGCATATCAAGAAGCTGTTTAAACAGCATGGTCATTACACAGGTGCACCTTGTGCTGGGGACAATAAAAGGCCACTCTAAAATGTGCAGTTTTGTCACACAACACAGTGCCATAAATGTTTCAAGTCCACCAGAGCGGTTGCCAGATAATTGAATGTTGAATTCTCTACCATAAGCCCCCTCCAATGTTGTTTTAGAGAATTTGGCAGTACATCCAACAGGCCTCACAACCGCAGACCACTTCTAACCCCGCCAGCCCAGGACCTCCACATCCGGCTTCTTCACCTGCGGGATCATCTGAGACCAGCCACCCAGACAGCTGATGAAATTGTGGGCTTGCACAACCGAAGAATATCTGCACAAACTGTCAAAAACTGTTTCAGGGAAGGTCATCTGCGTGTTCATCGTCCTCACCAGGGTCTTGACCTGACTGCAGTTTGGCGTCGTAACCGACTTCAGTGGGAAAATGCTGACCTTCGATAGCCACTGGCACACTGAAGAATTGTGCTCTTCACAGATGAATCATGGTTTTAACTGTACCGGGCAGATGGCAGACACCGTGTATGGCATCGTGTGGGTGAGTGGTTTGCTGATGTCAACGTTGTGAAACATTACCCCATGGTGGTGGGGTTATGGTATGGGCAGGCATAAACTACGGACAACAAATACAACTGCATTTTATCGATGGCAATTTGAAGATATACCGTGACGAGATCCTGATACCCATTGTCGTGCCATTCATCCACCGCCATCGCCTCATGTTTCAGCATGATCATGCATGACCCCATGTCGCAAGGATCTGCACAAAATTCCTGGAATTTGAATATGTCCCAGTTTTTTCATGGCCTGCATACTCACCAGACATGTCACCCGTTGAGCATGTTTGAGATGCTCTGGATTGACATGTACGTCAGCGTGTCTCAGTTCCTGCCAATATCCAGCAACTTCTCACAGCCATGGAAGAGGAGAGGGACAGCATTCCAAAGGCCTCAATCAACAGCCTGATCATCTCTATGTGAAGTAGATGTGTAGACGCGCTACATGAGTAAGACTTTGTTCTCAACTGACTAGTAGTTAAATAATGGTTAAATAAAAAATAAATTAAATTAAAAAATGAGGCAAATGGTGGTCACACCAGATACTGACTGGTTTTCTGATCCACGTCCCTACTTTTCTATTTTTTGTTGATCTGTGACCAACATATGCATATCTGTATTCCCAGTCATGTGAAATCCATAGACTAGGCCACTAGGGCCTAATGCATTTTTAAATTGACTTATTTCCTTATACAAACTGTAACTCAGTAAAATCTTTTAAACTCTGTGTTTATATTTTTATTCAGTGTATATTTTGATCATCATTATCGCTATAATCACTAGCATAGCTGAAGTTAGCTAGCTAGCTACCAATTAGCTAGCTACAAACTAGATGGAACTCTCTGCCACCCCAGGTAACTAAAGCCAATAGAGCCAGTATTACATAGAGCCATGACAAGATGGAACTCTGCCACCCCAGGTAACTAAAGCCAATAGAGCCAGTATTAAATAGAGCCATGACAAGATGGAACTCTGCCACCCCAGGTAACTAAAGCCAATAGAGTCAGTATTAAATAGAGCCATGACAAGATGGAACTCTGCCACCCCAGGTAACTAAAGCCAATAGAGTCAGTATTAAATAGAGCCATGACTAGATGGAACTCTGCCACCCCAGGTAACTAAAGCCAATAGAGTCAGTATTACATAGAGCCATGACAAGATGGAACTCTGCCACCCCAGGTAACTAAAGCCAATAGAGCCAGTATTACATAGAGCCATGACAAGATGGAACTCTCTGCCACCCCAGGTAACTAAAGCCAATAGAGCCAGTATTACATAGAGCCATGACAAGATGGAACTCTGCCACCCCAGGTAACTAAAGCCAATAGAGCCAGTATTACATAGAGCCATGACAAGATGGAACTCTCTGCCACCCCAGGTAACTAAAGCCAATAGAGCCAGTATTACATAGAGCCATGACAAGATGGAACTCTGCCACCCCAGGTAACTAAAGCCAATAGAGCCAGTATTAAATAGAGCCATGACAAGATGGAACTCTGCCACCCCAGGTAACTAAAGCCAATAGAGTCAGTATTAAATAGAGCCATGACAAGATGGAACTCTGCCACCCCAGGTAACTAAAGCCAATAGAGTCAGTATTAAATAGAGCCATGACAAGATGGAACTCTGCCACCCCAGGTAACTAAAGCCAATAGAGTCAGTATTAAATAGAGCCATGACTAGATGGAACTCTGCCACCCCAGGTAACTAAAGCCAATAGAGTCAGTATTACATAGAGCCATGACAAGATGGAACTCTGCCACCCCAGGTAACTAAAGCCAATAGAGCCAGTATTACATAGAGCCATGACTAGATGGAACTCTGCCACCCCAGGTAACTAAAGCCAATAGAGTCAGTATTAAATAGAGCCATGACAAGATGGAACTCTGCCACCCCAGGTAACTAAAGCCAATAGAGTCAGTATTAAATAGAGCCATGACAAGATGGAACTCTGCCACCCCAGGTAACTAAAGCCAATAGAGCCAGTATTACATAGAGCCATGACTAGATGGAACTCTGCCACCCCAGGTAACTAAAGCCAATAGAGACAGTATTACATAGAGCCATGACTAGATGGAACTCTCTGCCACCCCAGGTAACTAAAGCCAATAGAGCCAGTATTACATAGAGCCATGACAAGATGGAACTCTGCCACCCCAGGTAACTAAAGCCAATAGAGCCAGTATTACATAGAGCCATGACAAGATGGAACTCTGCCACCCCAGGTAACTAAAGCCAATAGAGCCAGTATTACATAGAGCCATGACAAGATGGAACTCTCTGCCACCCCAGGTAACTAAAGCCAATAGAGCCAGTATTAAATAGAACCATGACAAGATGGAACTCTCTGCCACCCCAGGTAACTAAAGCCAATAGAGTCAGTATTAAATAGAGCCATGACTAGATGGAACTCTCTGCCACCCCAGGTAACTAAAGCCAATAGAGCCAGTATTAAATAGAGCCATGACTAGATGGAACTCTCTGCCACCCCAGGTAACTAAAGCCAATAGAGCCAGTATTAAATAGAGCCATGACTAGATGGAACTCTCTGCCACCCCAGGTAACTAAAGCCAAGAGCCAGTATTAAATAGAGCCATGACTAGATGGAACTCTCTGCCACCCCAGGTAACTAAAGCCAATAGAGCCAGTATTAAATAGAGCCATGACTAGATGGAACTCTCTGCCACCCCAGGTAACTAAAGCCAAGAGCCAGTATTAAATAGAACCATGACAAGATGGAACTCTCTGCCACCCCAGGTAACTAAAGCCAATAGAGCCAGTATTAAATAGAGCCATGACTAGATGGAACTCTCTGCCACCCCAGGTAACTAAAGCCAATAGAGCCAGTATTACATAGAGCCATGACTAGATGGAACTCTGCCACCCCAGGTAACTAAAGCCAATAGAGTCAGTATTAAATAGAGCCATGACTAGATGGAACTCTCTGCCACCCCAGGTAACTAAAGCCAATAGAGCCAGTATTACATAGAGCCATGACTAGATGGAATTCTCTGCCACCCCAGGTAACTAAAGCCAATAGAGTCAGTATTAAATAGAGCCATGACTAGATGGAACTCTCTGCCACCCCAGGTAACTAAAGCCAATAGAGCCAGTATTACATAGAGCCATGACAAGATGGAACTCTGCCACCCCAGGTAACTAAAGCCAATAGAGCCAGTATTACATAGAGCCATGACTAGATGGAACTCTCTGCCACCCCAGGTAACTAAAGCCAATAGAGCCAGTATTACATAGAGCCATGACTAGGTGGAACTCTCTGCCACCCCAGGTAACTAAAGCCAATAGAGACAGTATTACATAGAGCCATGACAAGATGGAACTCTCTGCCACCCCAGGTAACTAAAGCCAATAGAGCCAGTATTAAATAGAGCCATGACTAGATGGAACTCTCTGCCACCCCAGGTAACTAAAGCCAATAGAGACAGTATTAAATAGAGCCATGGCTAGATGGAACTCTGCCACCCCAGGTAACTAAAGCCAATAGAGTCAGTATTAAATAGAGCCATGACAAGATGGAACTCTGCCACCCCAGGTAACTAAAGCCAATAGAGCCAGTATTAAATAGAGCCATGACTAGATGGAACTCTCTGCCACCCCAGGTAACTAAAGCCAATAGAGACAGTATTAAATAGAGCCATGACAAGATGGAACTCTCTGCCACCCCAGGTAACTAAAGCCAATAGAGACAGTATTAAATAGAGCCATGACAAGATGGAACTCTCTGCCACCCCAGGTAACTAAAGCCAATAGAGACAGTATTAAATAGAGCCATGACTAGATGGAACTCTCTGCCACCCCAGGTAACTAAAGCCAATAGAGCCAGTATTAAATAGAGCCATGACTAGATGGAACTCTCTGCCACCCCAGGTAACTAAAGCCAATAGAGACAGTATTAAATAGAGCCATGACTAGATGGAACTCTCTGCCACCCCAGGTAACTAAAGCCAATAGAGACAGTATTAAATAGAGCCATGACAAGATGGAACTCTCTGCCACCCCAGGTAACTAAAGCCAATAGAGTCAGTATTAAATAGAGCCATGACTAGATGGAACTCTCTGCCACCCCAGGTAACTAAAGCCAATAGAGCCAGTATTAAATAGAGCCATGACAAGATGGAACTCTGCCACCCCAGGTAACTAAAGCCAATAGAGTCAGTATTACATAGAGCCATGACTAGATGGAACTCTCTGCCACCCCAGGTAACTAAAGCCAATAGAGTCAGTATTAAATAGAGCCATGACAAGATGGAACTCTCTGCCACCCCAGGTAACTAAAGCCAATAGAGTCAGTATTAAATAGAGCCATGACTAGATGGAACTCTGCCACCCCAGGTAACTAAAGCCAATAGAGTCAGTATTAAATAGAGCCATGACAAGATGGAACTCTGCCACCCCAGGTAACTAAAGCCAATAGAGCCAGTATTAAATAGAGCCATGACTAGATGGAACTCTCTGCCACCCCAGGTAACTAAAGCCAATAGAGACAGTATTAAATAGAGCCATGACTAGATGGAACTCTGCCACCCCAGGTAACTAAAGCCAATAGAGCCAGTATTACATAGAGCCATGACTAGATGGAACTCTCTGCCACCCCAGGTAACTAAAGCCAATAGAGACAGTATTACATAGAGCCATGACAAGATGGAACTCTGCCACCCCAGGTAACTAAAGCCAATAGAGACAGTATTACATAGAGCCATGACAAGATGGAACTCTGCCACCCCAGGTAACTAAAGCCAATAGAGCCAGTATTAAATAGAGCCATGACTAGATGGAACTCTCTGCCACCCCAGGTAACTAAAGCCAATAGAGACAGTATTAAATAGAGCCATGACTAGATGGAACTCTGCCACCCCAGGTAACTAAAGCCAATAGAGTCAGTATTAAATAGAGCCATGACAAGATGGAACTCTGCCACCCCAGGTAACTAAAGCCAATAGAGCCAGTATTAAATAGAGCCATGACTAGATGGAACTCTCTGCCACCCCAGGTAACTAAAGCCAATAGAGCCAGTATTAAATAGAGCCATGACTAGATGGAACTCTCTGCCACCCCAGGTAACTAAAGCCAATAGAGAAAGTATTAAATAGAGCCATGACAAGATGGAACTCTCTGCCACCCCAGGTAACTAAAGCCAATAGAGACAGTATTAAATAGAGCCATGACAAGATGGAACTCTCTGCCACCCCAGGTAACTAAAGCCAATAGAGACAGTATTAAATAGAGCCATGACTAGATGGAACTCTGCCACCCCAGGTAACTAAAGCCAATAGAGCCAGTATTAAATAGAGCCATGACAAGATGGAACTCTCTGCCACCCCAGGTAACTAAAGCCAATAGAGACAGTTTTAAATAGAGCCATGACTAGATGGAACTCTCTGCCACCCCAGGTAACTAAAGCCAATAGAGACAGTATTAAATAGAGCCATGACAAGATGGAACTCTCTGCCACCCCAGGTAACTAAAGCCAATAGAGTCAGTATTAAATAGAGCCATGACTAGGTGGAACTCTCTGCCACCCCAGGTAACTAAAGCCAATAGAGCCAGTATTAAATAGAGCCATGACAAGATGGAACTCTGCCACCCCAGGTAACTAAAGCCAATAGAGTCAGTATTACATAGAGCCATGACTAGATGGAACTCTCTGCCACCCCAGGTAACTAAAGCCAATAGAGTCAGTATTAAATAGAGCCATGACAAGATGGAACTCTCTGCCACCCCAGGTAACTAAAGCCAATAGAGTCAGTATTAAATAGAGCCATGACTAGATGGAACTCTCTGCCACCCCAGGTAACTAAAGCCAATAGAGTCAGTATTAAATAGAGCCATGACTAGATGGAACTCTCTGCCACCCCAGGTAACTAAAGCCAATAGAGCCAGTATTACATAGAGCCATGACTAGATGGAACTCTCTGCCACCCCAGGTAACTAAAGCCAATAGAGTCAGTATTAAATAGAGCCATGACAAGATGGAACTCTCTGCCACCCCAGGTAACTAAAGCCAATAGAGTCAGTATTAAATAGAGCCATGACTAGATGGAACTCTGCCACCCCAGGTAACTAAAGCCAATAGAGCCAGTATTAAATAGAGCCATGACTAGATGGAACTCTGCCACCCCAGGTAACTAAATCTAGCAATAAAACCACATTCAAAAAACAGATAAAAGAATAACCTACGGCACGAAGGGGACCGTGAAGAGACACACAGACATTTTTATTAATTTTGTATTGTATTTTGCATTGTGTTATGCATTCGACTATACATGTGATACGTGGTTGGGATACGACTGTGATATGTGGTTGTCTCGCTTATCTTAAGATGCACTAGCTGTGGGTAGCTCCGGAGTGGAGCGTCTGCTGAATGGCTAAATTGTAATGTAAATGTAGTGCAATGTATGTATATTTATATTATGTATTTTATTTATTGTGTTTTTTCCTGTTTGGACCCCAGGAAGAGTAGCCGCTGCCTCGGTTGCAGCTAATTGGGATCCTAATAAATACTAAATACAAAAAAACAAGGCCATAGCAATCCATGACACCGTTGTTTGCATTGTGTAACACCGTCACCAGCCTGAATCCAATCTGGAGCCAGTCAGTCTACATCTGTAAAGCATAGAATTAGCTTCCAAACTAGGTTACGTTATTTCTCAAGCTATGTTTATAATTGAGGGTTGATGACAACGGTTGACCCTGTTTTTCTGTCAGACAAGGTGCACAGTTGGGTGCCAGACTGATCCCCTGGTTACCTACCAGAAGGAGCAAAGGTGGGTATCATAACATGAGTTACTACCCTGATGACACAGACGGCTTCATCAACAACGACAGGTAATGTGTGTTTTGTGAAAAGTATAAAAAAATATCTGGTTTGATAAACTAGTAGGCTAATTCCCCAGCCAAGCAGATACAACTAGCATAGTAAACTAGTAGGCTAATTCCCCAGCCAAGCAGATACAACTAGCATAGTAAACTAGTAGGCTAATTCCCCAGCCAAGCAGATACCCGGCTTGATAAACTAGTAGGATAATTCCCCAGCCAAGCAGCTACCCGGCTTGATAAACTAGTAGGATAATTCCCCAGCCAAGCAGATACCCGGCTTGATAAATTAGTAGGCTAATTCCCCACCCAAGCAGCTACCCGGCTTGATAAACTAGTAAGCTAATTCCCCAGCCAAGCAGATACCCGGCTTGATAAACTAGTAGGCTAATTCCCCAGCCAAGCATATAGAACTGGTAGTGTAATTTTGGTTGTGATGTGCATTAGCAAAAATGCAATTTACCACTTGGCTGTCTATTATATCTGTCACAGGCCCTCCCAGTCAACACCACCTCATACGTTTTGCCTGCTGCAGTTGTTCGAGAGATGCCAAGTTTGCAGCCGAACATAAAAAGTATAGAGAAGACCAGCAAGGGGGCCATCATCAGAATCCTACAGACATGCCCTTGCTGTGAGCATCCCTATGAATAAAACATTCAACCAGATGTTGGCAAGTTTCTGGCCAGCAACCTTCACCTGTCAGCGGGAACAGCTTTCACAGGCTCATCATTTGTACAAATACAAAAGGTGAAGGGGTTAAACCAAGGCCTCATACCTTTTAAAGGGTTAATAAATTGTGTTATGATAAATTGTAAGGTCTCCCCTCAGGAGACCTCTGTGTGTGTGTGTTAACACCTGTTGAGTGTTGTGCCTTTCAGACATTATCAGAAGGCGGAAAACCTGTCTGGGCCCCACCGTGGCTGTCTGAGGTTCTGAGAATACGACTGGTCCTCTGAGAACACAAGGCTGCCGCAGGCCTGGTGAAAACAGCCACCTGTCAGAAGATGCTTGGACTCGTTCACCTTGTTATGACCCTATACTTGTGATGAAAGGTCAAGTTTTGGTCAAACCCACTTCTGAGCTTTAATTGCTGACAAGATGGTTGCTGCTGTCAGGGGGAAGTTAGATTTATTAAAATGTTGTTGCCAGGGAAAGTCACGCAAGGGGAACTATGGAGGCTATATAAGTTGCAGGATGTCTTAGACACCTTGCAGAACCTGGGGAGAGCTATCATATACTATACTCTGTACCAACTTCTGCCTACAATTGTATTACCTAATTCTGTTCTCCCCATCGAAGACCGCTGGTGAGCAGGCAAGAGGTGAAGTTGGAATAGAGTTCTTTGATTTATGGGCATATCAGCGTAGATCAGCCCCTGGCCACTTATCAAGGATATTGGTTGGTCACACACACAAACATACACAGACCACTGATTACATTATCAATGGTGGAACCAATCTGATCGCTGCCTTCACCTTTCTATTTCACTACAGATATCATACAATGTGAAGTGAAATAGAATCCTGACCACAGCGATCATATGTATCTAAAAAGTAGAAAATAAGCAACGAATAATGTTAGTTGACATAAATTATGTTTCACAATTGGGTTATCAAATGTATCAAAGTAATGAAGTGGGTTACCTTTGTTGGTCAATTTCTTCAACAGATGATCAGATCTATATGATTATCAAACATAAATATATTGGTAGTAGAAAGGAAACACAGACTCTTTGTTTAAGTATTAAAATTCTCCTTTAGTTGGTTTATTCGGACTATTTCAAACTTTTATCCATAGTATATGTTTGTGTGTCATATCACCTATCCCTAACTGCCATTGGTAGTATAACAGTGAGTACGTGTATGATTTCACAGATACATGAGATGCAAAGAGATCGGGTACTCAACACATCCATAATGAGGTAATTAGCAACACCCTTTTCATTCTGTGTGTCACTGATGACCTCTGCCTCAACTCTGCCTATTTCTACAGATGGACTGGAGATGCTTTTGACAAATGACAGCCTCAGTCGTTTGATGCGGACACAATAATTGGGTAGGTTTGATCTAACCTGTTCAAACTTAAACATAGTACCTGTTTGTGTGTCGGATATTACCCATCCTTACTGCCATTGGTAATAGAACAGTGACTATGTTTGTATTCACAGAAACATGCTTGTTCACAAAAACATGCGTGTTCACAGAAACATGTATGGAGCCAGCACATGGAGACTTGCAAGATGATGTAATGAAGTCCAGACTGACAGATGGGTTTGATACTGATGTCTCTGAATGAAGAGAGACCTGGAACTCAGTATTACAATTTTACTAGACAACTTTTACTAGTATTGTCTTTTTTTAGTATTGAATTGAGTGGTATCAGTCAATAGGGGGAAGGAGAAACCCTGTGTATTCTGCACCAGGATCAAGGAACTCCTGTTGTATACGGGACACCACACAGGAAGAATGATCACTCTGACATGTTTGCCAAGGCAGCCCCATTACCACCGACAAAATGCTAATAGGCACAGTATCTGTATCGGCTAGGAATGACAATGAACAGTGAAAGGTGCACATTGTTATATTAACAGAGCACTGCTTCTATGGTATTATGTAAAGGGTTGTTTACTACATTTGAAAGTTATCAAAACACTTAGTTTAGAATATCTACATAAATTCAGCAATTGCATTCTTCTCATATTACTCTGTAGGCTACTGACATATGCAAAGCTTCCTCCAGCATCTTATCATTCATCTGCCTGTAGTTATTGAACTCAAGCTGCAGGAGGTTTGTTTGTTGTGATTGAGTGGGGGGAAACAGCTGCAAGGCTCTGACAGATTGGTTGTGTCTTTTTGGTGGCAAGGACACACCCAAGAAACACCCACATCAAACCACACCCCCAAGCCCAACTCAAGTTTGACTTCTGTCATGGCTGCCAGCATTTCTTGAGGAGCAAGCTAAAAAACTAGGCCAAATCAGCTCCCCTTTAATTAAGGCAGAGGAGTTGGGTTAGCATGGGAGTCCAAATCCAAACCCAGGCCTCGGATGAAGATTTTTCAGTAAGGGCACACTCTTTTAGTAAATCCTTCCAAATGCAAAGCCCCTTTCACTGTTTCTCGTTCTCCTTTAAATCTCTCTCTCTCTCTTTCTCTCTCTCTCTCTCTCTCTCTTCCCCTCGTTGTTCAGGAACTGCGTCCGTCTCTTCTATGGCTGGGAGGTTGTAATTTGTTACAGGCGGCGAGGCTGGGCGGTCCAAGACCTCTGTCTTATCTGGACAGGGGATCACTAGCAAGTCATATCAGAGGTAGCGTCTCAAATGGCACCCTATTCTCTATATAGTGTACTACTTATTCTAGTGCACTATCTTTTACCTTTGGCTATTTGGGACGCATTCAGAGAAAAGAGGTCCTGTTTTAAATATAGCTATAATTCATGCAATCATTTCTTGCTGTCTCTCTCTTCCATCTCCCCTCATCCCTCTCTCCACCCCTCCATCCCCTCCTCCTTATATATTTTTTTCCCAGTCCGAAACAAGCAAATTTTTTGTCCCCAGCGTTTCCTCTTCTGGGATCCAGTTAAGCTTCGGCTTGTAGTGTGGGCTCAGGTCTGTCTGCCTGCCTGCCTGCCTGCCTGCCTGCCTGCTCGAGTGGTGTGGGCTTGGGGTCTGTGTGTGTGTGTACAGCCTGGTCTCATCGACTAGATATAACATAGGAAATGTAAATCCGAGACACTCAAATTAGTATGTTATGTTTGGTATGGTTACATAAGACACAATGTTACTTTAGGCAAAAACTAAAGTAGGGTGGTTGGTCGGGGTGGATGGGTCGGCGTATAACGCAAACGTCTAGCAATCCAAGGGTTGCGTGTTCGAATCTCAACATGGACAACTTTGGCATTTTAGCTAATAAGCAACTTTGCAACTATTTACTACTTTTAGCTACTTTGCAACAACTTAGTATGTTAGGTAACCCTTCCCCTAACCCTTTAACCTAACTCCTAACCCTTTAACCTAACCCTAACCCCTAACCCCTTCCCCCAACCTAACTCCTAACCCTAACCCCTAACCCTAACCCCTAGCTTAGCTAACTAGCTAATGTTCGTGTTAGCCACCTAGCTAACGTTAGCCACAACAAATTGGAATTTGTAACATATAACGCGAACGTCTAGCAACCCAAAGATTGCGTGTTAAAATCTCATCATAGACAACTTCAGCCTTTTAGCTATTGAGTAACTTTGCAACTACTTACTATGTTTAACATATTGTACGTTTTTCAAATAGCAACATATTGTACAACTTGTAATTCATAACCTATTGTACGTATTGCAATTCGTAACATATCATACAAAATGGATGATGTACATCCACATACCATACGAAACATAACATATAATTTTAATCGGAGCGTGACGGATTTACATCTACTATGTTACGTCTACACCTGAATCCAGGCTGGTGTGTATATGTCTCTCTCTCTCTCTCTCTCTCTCTGTGTGTGTGTGTGTAGTGTGGGCTCGGGGCTGACAGTTGCATGACAAGGAATGTTTCCTTTGTAAGAGCCTACTTCCTCCCTGTGCAGTTTTAGCCTAATTGAAACGTTTCCTATTGAGCTCAATCAAGACGGCAATTACCTAATTATTCGCTTATGCTTAACTCGGCCCCGTAAGAAATTAAGAGTAAGAGAGAAGGGGGTGGGAAGGAGGGAGGAAGAGAAAGAGAAACAGAAACAGAAAGAGAAAGAAAAAAGGAAAAGAGAAAGAAAACAAAAGAAAGAGAGATACGTAGATTTAGTTAAAGTTTTGATTTCTGTCCAATTCACGCCTCGGTTCATTTTTTTATTTTTATTAAAGGAAGCACCTCAATAATTGCAACAAATAGCATAACTTACAGTAGCTAGTACTTTTCTATTATAATAGAAAAATCTAAAAACACACCCTATCTAGCAACAACAAAATTATGTAGTTTAAAAAGCAAGACTGGTTGTCACGCCCTGACCTTAGTATTCTTTGTTTTCTTTATTATTTTGGTTAGGGCAGGGTGTGACGAGGGTGGTATGTGTGTTTTTGTCTTGTCTAGGGTTTTTTGTATGTCTAGGTGTGTATGTCTAGTCTAGACTTATGTAGGTCTATGGTGGCCTGGATTGGTTCCCAATCAGAGACAGCTGTTTATCGTTGTCTCTGATTGGGGATCCTATTTAGGTTGCCATTTTCCAGTTTGGTTTGTGGGTTATTGTCTATGTGATGTTGCATGTATGCACTCGTTGTTGATAGCGTTCACGGTCATTTTGTTAGTTTGTTTAGTGTTCTTCATGTTTAGTCGTCTTGTATTAAAAATATGTATGCACATCACGCTGCGCTTTGGTCTCCTCACTACAACGAACGTGACACTGGTGCTGCTCTGAGAGACACTCTGGTTTTTAATGCAAGAGGTGCTGCTCTGAGAGAACCTCTGGTTTTTAATGCAAGAGGTGCTACTCTGAGAGAACCTCTGATTTTTAATGGAAGAGGTGCTGCTCTGAGAGAACCTCTGGTTTTTAATGGAAGAGGTGCTGCTCTGAGAGAACCTCTGGTTTTTAATGCAAGAGGTGCTGCTCTGAGAGAGAGAACCTCTGGTTTTTAATGCAAGAGGTGCTGCTCTGAGAGAACCTCTGGTTTTTAATGCAAGAGGTGCTGCTCTGAGAGAACCTCTGGTTTTTAATGCAAGAGGTGCTGCTCTGAGAGAACCTCTGGTTTTTAATGCAAGAGGTGCTGCTCTGAGAGAACCTCTGGTTTTTAATGCAAGAGGTGCTGCTCTGAGAGAACCTCTGGTTTTTAATGCAAGAGGTGCTGCTCTGAGAGAACCTCTGTTTTTTAATGCAAGAGGTGCTGCTCTGAGAGAACCTCTGTTTTTTAATGCAAGAGGTGCTGCTCTGAGAGAACCTCTGGTTTTTAATGCAAGAGGTGCTACTCTGAGAGAACCTCTGGTTTTTAATGGAAGAGGTGCTGCTCTGAGAGAACCTCTGGTTTTTAATGGAAGAGGTGCTGCTCTGAGAGAACCTCTGGTTTTTAATGGAAGAGGTGCTGCTCTGAGAGAACCTCTGGTTTTTAATGGAAGAGGTGCTGCTCTGAGAGAACCTCTGGTTTTTAATGCAAGAGGTGCTGCTCTGAGAGAACCTCTGGTTTTTAATGCAAGAGGTGCTGCTCTGAGAGAACCTCTGGTTTTTAATGCAAGAGGTGCTGCTCTGAGAGAACCTCTGGTTTTTAATGCAAGAGGTGCTGCTCTGAGAGAACCTCTGGTTTTTAATGCAAGAGGTGCTGCTCTGAGAGAACCTCTGGTTTTTAATGCAAGAGGTGCTGCTCTGAGAGAACCTCTGGTTTTTAATGCAAGATGTGCTGCTCTGAGAGAACCTCTGGTTTTTAATGCAAGAGGTGCTGCTCTGAGAGAACCTCTGGTTTTTAATGGAAGAGGTGCTGCTCTGAGAGAACCTCTGGTTTTTAATGGAAGAGGTGCTGCTCTGAGAGAACCTCTGGTTTTTAATGGAAGAGGTGCTGCTCTGAGAGAACCTCTGGTTTTTAATGGAAGAGGTGCTGCTCTGAGAGAACCTCTGGTTTTTAATGCAAGAGGTGCTGCTCTGAGAGAACCTCTGGTTTTTAATGCAAGAGGTGCTGCTCTGAGAGAACCTCTGGTTTTTAATGCAAGAGGTGCTGCTCTGAGAGAACCTCTGGTTTTTAATGCAAGAGGTGCTGCTCTGAGAGAACCTCTGGTTTTTAATGCAAGAGGTGCTGCTCTGAGAGAACCTCTGGTTTTTAATGCAAGAGGTGCTGCTCTGAGAGAACCTCTGGTTTTTAATGGAAGAGGTGCTGCTCTGAGAGAACCTCTGGTTTTTAATGGAAGAGGTGCTGCTCTGAGAGAACCTCTGGTTTTTAATGGAAGAGGTGCTGCTCTGAGAGAACCTCTGGTTTTTAATGGAAGAGGTGCTGCTCTGAGAGAACCTCTGGTTTTTAATGGAAGAGGTGCTGCTCTGAGAGAACCTCTGGTTTTTAATGGAAGAGGTGCTGCTCTGAGAGAACCTCTGGTTTTTAATGGAAGAGGTGCTGCTCTGAGAGAACCTCTGGTTTTTAATGGAAGAGGTGCTGCTCTGAGAGAACCTCTGGTTTTTAATGGAAGAGGTGCTGCTCTGAGAGAACCTCTGGTTTTTAATGGAAGAGGTGCTGCTCTGAGAGAACCTCTGGTTTTTAATGGAAGAGGTGCTGCTCTGAGAGAACCTCTGGTTTTTAATGGAAGAGGTGCTGCTCTGAGAGAACCTCTGGTTTTTAATGGAAGAGGTGCTGCTCTGAGAGAACCTCTGGTTTTTAATGGAAGAGGTGCTGCTCTGAGAGAACCTCTGGTTTTTAATGGAAGAGGTGCTGCTCTGAGAGAACCTCTGGTTTTTATGAGCTCATAAGGAAAATTATTATCAAAGACAGGAATGGGGGGAACGAACGGAGAGGGAGGAGAAGAATTGGGGGAATAGGGGGACGAGAGGGAGACATAAAAGAGGTGGAATGTTCTGTCCCAGCTCTGAACGCTCCGAACGTTCCTCCAACCCCCAACACATTTAATAAGGAGACAGCTAATAAAACACACACATATCCTTGTGCGTGTATAAATGTGTGTCCGTTGAACCTACCAAACGACGGACTGATCTGTTTTCATATGCTTTCTTCAATTTTTTTCGTGACATTAAAAAAACATTTAGCTTATGTCATTTTAAAACCATAACAAACAAAAGCTATTAATAAATAATCATATAAAAATACAACTTGGGGCGACAGGTAGCCTAGTGGTTAGAGCCCTGTGGTTAGAGTGTTGGGCCAGTAACCGAAAGGTTGCTGGATCGAATCCCTGAGCTGAACAAGGTAGTTAACCCACTGTTCCCAGGTCTGTCATCATTGTAAATAAGAATTTGTTCTTAACTGACTTGCCTAGTTAAATAAAGGTTAAATAAAAATTTAAAAACTCCTCACTTTTGAATAAAAATATTCCAGTGCTGCTTGTATGAATTATGTCAATAACATAGCCTGCGTGAAGTCTCCAAGGCTGTATATTTTCTGATGTAAACTCTATCCCTCTTCTCTCATCTCCTAGGTCCCACAATCTCCCCTCCACAGCTGCAACAAGTGTTGAATGGTGGGCTCTTAAATCAATCATTTAAATATATGGATAAATCCGTGAGCTGTTGTGGTTTAAGCACACATGCCGTAGCTTAATTCACCCGAGCAGGCCAGCGCAGCGGCCATATTTCAGCCAACATGTGCACCACTGTTGTCTAAACAAGCGCTGCGAGGAAGGCCGCAGAGGAGGGTCCTGGCTGGAGGTCATGGAAAGCAGTTAGAATGTGTGTTAGTGTGTGAGAGAGAGAGCGCACGCACAGTCAGAGATACACACTGGCTCGCTCGCACACATAAACACGGTTACGCAGTCACACACACACACACACACCCACAAAGTCACCCACGCACGTGAGTAAGTACACAATGAAACACACCAGCCATGAGGACGGGAAGGCAGCACGGGCCCTGTCTTGAGGTCATGGAAATCAGTTATAATGCCTCCTTTCACCAGGGAAAATGAGAGGAACAGGAGGATCAGGCAGGCTCTACTTTACACACACACACTCACAAACACACACACACACACACACGCACAAGCTCACAAACGCTCACACACACACACAAGCACACGCACAAACACACACACACGCACACACACAAGCACACACACTCACAAACACACACACACACTCTCACAAACACACAGACACACACAGAAAATAAGTGTGTTTTTGTGTGCATGCATACACACACCACTGGTCTTTATGGTCCGTAGAGGGAAGAAAAATGAATGCATGCTCTGCTGTCCCACAGACTGGGTGGGCTCAGCTGGTCAGCTGGACTTTGCCTGCCAGCGCATCAGAGAGTTCTGCTAAGGCACTAAACACACACATTCACCTGAACAATACAAGCACAGATACACGCAACCACTAATATGTTAATAATTCACACAAAATCAAATTGTACATTGTCATACCAGGCTAACGCTACGCCAAGATAGAAACAGTCCCAAACATATCACATCTCTCTCCCGCCCCCTCCTCCCATCCCCTCCTCCTGCCCCCTACTCCCACCCCCTCCTCCTGCCCCCTCCTCCTTCTCTCTCACGTTATGGCAGGCAGATCAAGTAGATGAACGTTATGCCAGGCAGATAAAGTAGATTAACGTTATGCCAGGCAGATAAAGTAGATTAGTGTTATGCCAGGCATATAAAGTAGATTAACGTTATGCCAGGCATATAAAGTAGATTAACGTTATGCCAGGCAGATAAAGTAGATTAACGTTATGCCAGGCAGATAAAGTAGATTAGTGTTATGCCAGGCAGATAAAGTAGATTAACGTTATGCCAGGCAGATAAAGTAGATTAACGTTATGCCAGGCAGATAAAGTAGATTAGTGTTATGCCAGGCAGATAAAGTAGATGAACGTTATGCCAGGCAGATAACGTAGATTAACGTTATGCCAGGCAGATAAAGTAGATTAGTGTTATGCCAGGCAGATAAAGTAGATTAGTGTTATGCCAGGCAGATAAAGTAGATGAACGTTATGCCAGGCAGATAAAGTAGATTAGTGTTATGCCAGGCAGATAAAGTAGATGAACGTTATGCCAGGCAGATAAAGTAGATTAGTGTTATGCCAGGCAGATAAAGTAGATTAACGTTATGCCAGGCATATAAAGTAGATTAGTGTTATGCCAGGCATATAAAGTAGATTAACGTTATGCCAGGCAGATAAAGTAGATGAACGTTATGCCAGGCAGATAAAGTAGATTAACGTTATGCCAGGCAGATAAAGTAGATTAGTGTTATGCCAGGCAGATAAAGTAGATTAGTGTTATGCCAGGCAGATAAAGTAGATGAACGTTATGCCAGGCAGATAAAGTAGATGAACGTTATGCCAGGCAGATAAAGTAGATTAGTGTTATGCCAGGCAGATAAAGTAGATGAACGTTATGCCAGGCAGATAAAGTAGATTAGTGTTATGCCAGGCAGATAAAGTAGATTAGTGTTATGCCAGGCAGATGAAGTAGATTAACGTTATGCCAGGCAGATAAAGTAGATTAACGTTATGCCAGGCAGATAAAGTAGATTAACGTTATGCCAGGTAGATAAAGTAGATTAACGTTATGCCAGGCAGATAAAGTAGATTAACGTTATGCCAGGCAGATAAAGTAGATTAACGTTATGCCAGGCAGATAAAGTAGATTAACGTTATGGCAGGCAGATAAAGTAGATTAGTGTTATGCCAGGCAGATAAAGTAGATTAACGTTATGCCAGGCAGGGTTCAGGGTCAGCCAGTCAGTCAGCCAGATGATTGATGTCTGCGTCTGAATGCATAAGTCAACACGCAGTGAGCACGTCCAGGCAGTGATCACCCTAGCCAGGTGCTTGAGGAACACACTCAGTGTGTAACCAGCCCTAATAGTCCCATTATCTTATCAAGCTGAGGCTCAAACGTCAAAGACAAGCTAAGCAACATTTACTGGAATTAAAGGCCAAAAGTTAGGGCATGCTTGTGTGTGCTAGCAATGCTGAGCAAAAAGAGTATGTGTGTATAACTGAGTGTGGGTCCGCTTGCCTTGCGTGTCTGGGGTTGGATACAAGTGACTGGGGGGATACAAGTGACTGGGGTTGGATACAAGTGTCTGGGGTTGGATACAAGTGACTGGGGGGATACAAGTGACTGGGGTTGGATACAAGTGACTGGGGTTGGATACAAGTGTCTAGGGCTGGATACAAGTGACTGGGGTTGGATACAAGTGACTGGGGTTGGATACAAGTGTCTGGGGTTGGATACAAGTGACTGGGGGGATACAAGTGACTGGGGTTGGATACAAGTGTCTGGGGTTGGATACAAGTGACTGGGGTTGGATACAAGTGACTGGGGGGATACAAGTGTCTAGGGCTGGATACAAGTGACTGGGGTTGGATACAAGTGACTGGGGTTGGATACAAGTGTCTGGGGCTGGATAGAAGTGTCTGGGGTGGATACAAGTGTCTGGGGTTGGATACAAGTGTCTGGGGTGGATACAAGTGTCTGGGGTTGGATACAAGTGTCTGGGGTGGATACAAGTGACTGGGGTTGGATACAAGTGTCTGGGGTTGGATACAAGTGACTGGGGTTGGATACAAGTGTCTAGGGCTGGATACAAGTGTCTGGGGTGGATACAAGTGTCTGGGGTTGGATACAAGTGTCTGGGGTGGATACAAGTGACTGGGGTTGGATACAAGTGTCTGGGGTTGGATACAAGTGTCTGGGGTGGATACAAGTGTCTGGGGTTGGATACAAGTGACTGGGGGGATACAACT
>NC_052334.1:6597970-6602970 GCF_016432855.1 Salvelinus namaycush | reverse complement strand
CACTACAGTATACTACTAGCCTGCACTACCCTAGTCATCGCTAAACTACACTACAGTATACTACTAGCCTGCACTACCCTAGTCATCGCTAAACTACACTACAATACCACTAGTCACAACTACCCTAGCCTTCCCTAAACTACACTACAATATACTACTAGCCTGCACTACCCTAGCCCTCCCTAAACTACACTACAATATACTACTAGCCAGCACTACCCTAGCCCTCCCTAAACTACACTACAGTATACTACTAGCCTGCACTACCCTAGTCATTGCTAAACTACACTACAGTATACTACTAGCCTGCACTACCCTAGTCATCGCTAAACTACACTACAATACCACTAGTCACAACTACCCTAGCCTTCCCTAAACTACACTACAGTATACTACTAGCCTGCACTACCCTAGTCATCGCTAAACTACACTACAGTATACCACTAGCCAGCACTACCCTAGCCCTCCCTAAACTACACTACAGTATTCTACTAGCCAGCACTACCCTAGCCCTCCCTAAACTACACTACAATATACTACTAGCCACCACTACCCTAGCCTTCCCTAAACTACACTACAGTATACTACTAGCCAGCACTACCCTAGCCCTCCCTAAAACTACACTACAGTATACTACTAGCCACCACTACCCTAGCCTTCCCTAAACTACACTACAGTATACCACTAGCAAGCACTACCCTAGTCATCACTAAACTACACTACAGTATACTACTAGCCAGCACTACCCTAGCCCTCCCTAAACTACACTACAGTATACTACTAGCCACAACTACCCTAGCCTTCCCTAAACTACACTACAATATACTACTAGCCAGCACTACCCTAGCCTTCCCTAAACTACAATACAATATACTACTAGCCAGCACTACCCTAGCCCTCCCTAAACTACACTACAGTATACCACTAGCCAGCACTACGCTAGCCCTCCCTAAACTACACTACAGTATGCTACTAGCCAGCACTACCCTAGCCCTTCCTAAACTACACTACAGTATACCACTAGCCAGCACTACGCTAGCCCTCCCTAAACTACACTACAATATACTACTAGCCAGCACTACCCTAGCCCTCCCTAAAACTACACTACAGTATACTACTAGCCACCACTACCCTAGCCTTCCCTAAACTACACTACAGTATACCACTAGCCAGCACTACCCTAGTCATCACTAAACTACACTACAGTATACTACTAGCCAGCACTACCCTAGCCCTCCCTAAACTACACTACAGTATACTACTAGCCACAACTACCCTAGCCTTCCCTAAACTACACTACAATATACTACTAGCCAGCACTACCCTAGCCCTCCCTAAACTACACTACAGTATACTACTAGCCAGCACCAACCTAGCCCACCCTAAACTACACTACAATACCACTAGTCACAACTACCCTAGCCTTCCCTAAACTACACTACAATATACTACTAGCCTGCACTACCCTAGCCCTCCCTAAACTACACTACAATATACTACTAGCCAGCACTACCCTAGCCCTCCCTAAACTACACTACAGTATACTACTAGCCTGCACTACCCTAGTCATCGCTAAACTACACTACAGTATACTACTAGCCTGCACTACCCTAGTCATCGCTAAACTACACTACAATACCACTAGTCACAACTACCCTAGCCTTCCCTAAACTACACTACAGTATACTACTAGCCTGCACTACCCTAGTCATCGCTAAACTACACTACAGTATACCACTAGCCAGCACTACCCTAGCCCTCCCTAAACTACACTACAGTATTCTACTAGCCAGCACTACCCTAGCCCTCCCTAAACTACACTACAATATACTACTAGCCACCACTACCCTAGCCTTCCCTAAACTACACTACAGTATACTACTAGCCAGCACTACCCTAGCCCTCCCTAAAACTACACTACAGTATACTACTAGCCACCACTACCCTAGCCTTCCCTAAACTACACTACAGTATACCACTAGCAAGCACTACCCTAGTCATCACTAAACTACACTACAGTATACTACTAGCCAGCACTACCCTAGCCCTCCCTAAACTACACTACAGTATACTACTAGCCACAACTACCCTAGCCTTCCCTAAACTACACTACAATATACTACTAGCCAGCACTACCCTAGCCTTCCCTAAACTACAATACAATATACTACTAGCCAGCACTACCCTAGCCCTCCCTAAACTACACTACAGTATACCACTAGCCAGCACTACGCTAGCCCTCCCTAAACTACACTACAGTATGCTACTAGCCAGCACTACCCTAGCCCTCCCTAAACTACACTACAGTATACCACTAGCCAGCACTACGCTAGCCCTCCCTAAACTACACTACAATATACTACTAGCCAGCACTACCCTAGCCCTCCCTAAAACTACACTACAGTATACTACTAGCCACCACTACCCTAGCCTTCCCTAAACTACACTACAGTATACCACTAGCCAGCACTACCCTAGTCATCACTAAACTACACTACAGTATACTACTAGCCAGCACTACCCTAGCCCTCCCTAAACTACACTACAGTATACTACTAGCCACAACTACCCTAGCCTTCCCTAAACTACACTACAATATACTACTAGCCAGCACTACCCTAGCCCTCCCTAAACTACACTACAGTATACTACTAGCCAGCACTAACCTAGCCCACCCTAAACTACACTACAATACCACTAGCCACAACTACCCTAGCCTTCCCTAAACTACACTACAATACTACTAGCCACCACTACCCTAGCCTTCCCTAAACTACACTACAGTATTCTACTAGCCAGCACTACCCTAGCCCTCCCTAAACTACACTACAGTATACTACTAGCCAGCACTACCCTAGCCCTCCCTAAACTACACTACAGTATTCTACTAGCCAGCACTACCCTAGCCCTCCCTAAACTACACTACAGTATACTACTAGCCAGCACTACCCAAGCCCTCCCTAAACTACACTACAGTATTCTACTAGCCAGCACTACCCTAGCCCTCCCTAAACTACACTACAGTATACTACTAGCCAGCACTACGCTAGCCCTCCCTAAACTACACTACAGTATTCTACTAGCCAGCACTACCCTAGCCCTCCCTAAACTACACTACAGTATACTACTAGCCTGCAATACCCTAGCCTTCCCTAAACTACACTACAATATCACTAGCCACAACTACCCTAGCCTTCCCTAAACTACACTACAGTATACTACTAGCCTGCAATACCCTAGCCTTCCCTAAACTACACTACAGTATACCACTAGCCACCACTACCCTAGCCTTCCCTAAACTACACTACAATACTACTAGCCACCACTACCCTAGCCTTCCCTAAACTACACTACAATATACTACTAGCCAGCACTACCCTAGCCCTCCCTAAACTACACTACAGTATACTACTAGCCTGCAATACCCTAGCCCTCCCTAAACTACACTACAATATACTACTAGCCAGCACTACCCTAGCCCTCCCTAAACTACACTACAATATACTACTAGCCACCACTACCCTAGCCCTCCCTAAACTACACTACAATATACTACTAGCCAGCACTACCCTAGCCCTCCCTAAACTACACTACAATATACTACTAGCCAGCACTACCCTAGCCCTCCCTAAACTACACTACAATATACTACTAGCCAGCACTACCCTAGCCCTCCCTAAACTACACTACAATATACTACTAGCCAGCACTACCCTAGCCTTCCCTAAATTACACTACAATATACTACTAGCCACCACTACCCTAGCCTTCCCTAAACTACACTACAGTATACTACTAGCCAGCACTACCCTAGCCCTCCCTAAACTACACTAAAATATACTACTAGCCAGCACTACCCTAGCCTTCCCTACACTACACTACAGTATACCACTAGCCACCACTACCCTAGCCTTCCCTAAACTACACTACAATATACTACTAGCCAGCACTACCCTAGCCCTCCCTAAACTACACTACAGTATACTACTAGCCACCACTACACTAGCCTTCCCTAAACTACACTACAATATACTACTAGCCAGCACTACCCTAGCCTTCCCTAAATTACACTACAATATACTACTAGCCAGCACTACCCTAGCCTTCCCTAAATTACACTACAATATACTACTAGCCAGCACTACCCTAGCCTTCCCTAAACTACACTACAGTATACCACTTGTCACAACTACCCTAGCCCTCCCTAAATTACACTACAGCGTGTGTTCTCAAAACAAGGGCAGCAGAGAGAGAAAACATCAGTTGTGGGCGAGACTTCTTTAGCTCCTCCATATTTATTTAAACTTTCACATCTTGGCTCAGGTTCCCCAGAGCCATCTTTCACTCTGTGTTTTCCCATGCTTCCACCCAGACACACACAACACGCTGACCCCCAAGACCACAACACACACACACACACACACACAACACACAACACACACACACACACCACCTCCCAGTCCTGTAGGAGTCATGACCCCTCCACTCCTGTTCTGACCAGCTGACCACCAGCTCCACGGTCATGCTGACCCCAGGCCAGATCAGGACCGTGCTTCTACATCTGCACTGCTTGCTCTTTGGGGTTTTAGGCTGACTTATAAGGGCTTTGTAAATAAATGTGATTGATGGAATGAGATGCTTCACAACACTGCCATTGTGGTCTCTAACCTCCAGGAAGACCCCAAACTGCTACAGCACTACCAGGCCCAAACTCAGGGCAGGCCCTGGCCCAGCGTTGAGAGTGTCCAGGGACATGTACTGTTCTCAGGGAAGTACTCCATCTCAGGGGAGGACAGGGGGAGATGGACAATATGTCTGGCTGGGTGGCATGGGTACCTGGTGGCCTAATGCTGCAGTCAGTCATTTCTATTGGTAATCCCAGCCAGCCCCGGACCGGACCCGGGGCTGGCTCCCTCCATTACCATATTGGTTCATCGTCCCCAGTGACTTCCCTTGCTGGCCGTTACCTCACACTGTTCCTCCTCTGTTCCTCACCCCGT
>NC_052334.1:6590470-6595470 GCF_016432855.1 Salvelinus namaycush | reverse complement strand
CCTGGCTCTCGAGAAGACAGGCTGCAGTATGTGCACACTGCCAACAAAATTAGGTGGAAACTGAGCTGCACTTCCTAACCTCCTGCCAAATGTATGACCATATTAGAGACACATATTTCCCTCAGATTACACAGATCCACAAAGAATTTGAAAACAAACCCAATTTTGAAAAACTCCCATATCTATTGGGTGAAATACCAGTGTGCATTCACAGCAGCAAGATGTGTGACCTGTTGCCACAAAAAAAGGGCAATCAGTGAAGAACAAACACCATTGTAAATACAACCCGTATTTATGTTTATTTATTTTCCCTTTAGTACTTTGGAACTTTTGTGAATGTAATGTTTAATGTAAATTTCTATTGTTTATTTCACTTTTGTTTATTATCTACTTCACTTGCTTTGGCAATGTTAACATATGTTTCCCATGCCAATAAAGCCCTTAAATTGAAATTGAATTCAGAGTGTGAGTGAGCAAGTGAGAGAGGGTGAGCGAGAGAAAGAGAGATAGAGATTGGGAAAGAGAGAGACACAGATAGAGAGAGAGATACAGAGAGAGAGAGAGAAACAGAGAGAGATACAGAAATAGAGATACAGAGAGAGAGAGATACAGAGAGAAAGAGAGAGGAAGAGAGGAAGAGAGAGAGACAAAGATAGAGAGAGAGATAGAGAGTGGGAAAGAGAGAGAGAGCGAGAGAGACACAGATAGATAGATTTATAGATAGATAGAGGGAGAGAGAGAGAGAGAGATACAGCTTTGGCAATATGTACAGTGTTACGTCATGCCAATAAAGCAAATTTAATTGAATTGAAAAATTGAGAGGAAGAGAGAAAGAGTGGGAAAGAGAGAGAGCGATAGAGAGATAGAGAGATAGATAGAGAGAGAATGTATGCGCACATGACTGTAAGTCGTTTTGGGTAAAAGCGTCTGCTAAATGGCATATATTTCTACTCTCAGCAGCGATGTAATGAAGGAACAAGTAAACTCAGTTCTCCCACCTTTTTAACTTTATGAATACCGTAAAACTTCAATTAAACGCTGAGTCTCAAATAGCCGCCTGTCCCTTGTAATAGCCAGGCAATGGCACACATTTCAGCAAATAAAACAAATTGTTCAAATGAATTGTTTACGAGGTTACCATGAATTGTTTACGAGGTTTAATGTTTGATATGTTACATTAAATAATTCAGTAATGACTCAAAATAATGATGGCAATCATCCGTTTGTATCGCCAGTAAGAAACTGATAGCCATTGGCAGCTAACCACTGAGAACTGATAGCCATTGGCAGCTAACCACTGAGATCTGGTAGCCATTGGTAGCTAACCACTGAGAACTGATAGCCATTGGCAGCTAACCACTGAGAACTGGTAGCCATTGGCAGCTAACCACTGAGAACTGATAGCCATTGGCAGCTAACCACTGAGAACTGATAGCCATTGGCAGCTAACCACTGAGAACTGATAGCCATTGGCAGCTAACCACTGAGAACTGATAGCCATTGGCAGCTAACCACTGAGAACTGATAGCCATTGGCAGCTAACCTGAGAACTGATAGCCATTGGCAGCTAACCACTGAGAACTGATAGCCATTGGCAGCTAACCACTGAGAACTGATAGCTAACTGGCAAGCACAAAAACAGTCAATATCTTTGGGAGTTCAGACCCCCAGAAATCGGCAGGTCGCCCTCTAGAGACGAAAGTAAGAACTGCCGAAAATGCACAGTCAAAGAGGGGAATAATTTTTCTGTCAAGGAAATGTTTATTAAAAGATTTTTATAGAGGCATAGTGGTACTAAGACAAAACAAACGTGACACAGTGTGTAAATGATAACACATTAGTGCAGGAAATGAAGAAATGTATTCAAATGCTGGAAGTGAATGCTGGAATTAAACAATTAACTATGCAGATTAGCAAAGGAAGGACGCCTGGATCAAATAGAAGCCTGTCTCTAATAAGCGTCTGTTGTGTTCAGTGATTTAAGCAAATAAACAACTGGCTATTACTTGAAGTTTTACTGCAGTTTTTTCCATCCCAAATGCTAAAAACCTATTTACCCACAGCACTCAGTGTATTTACCCAACCGTTTTTTTTAAAACCACTTGATCCCTGACTCAGTGGAAAACCTAACTGAGCTCCCAAGGCTCCTCACTCAGAAGGTTTTCAGTGATCACCAGACATGAAAGTCTAGTCACGACTCTCCTATCCTGTTCCTGGAGAGCTAACGTCAGGTAGGTTTTCACTCCAACCCTAATTAAATTAGGGGATAGCTCTCAAGGACCAAGGTTGGAGTTAAAACCTACAGGATGGTAGCTCTCAAGGAACAGGGTTGTAGTTAAAACCTACAGGAGGGTAGCTCTCGAGGAACAGGGTTGTAGTTAAAACCTACAGGAGGGTAGCTCTCGAGGAACAGGGTTGTAGTTAAAACCTACAGGAGGGTAGCTCTCGAGGAACAGGGTTGTAGTGAAAACCTACAGGAGGGTAGCTCTCGAGGAACAGGGTTGTAGTTAAAACCTACAGGAGGGTAGCTCTCCAGGAACAGGGTTGGAGTGAAAACCTACAGGAGGGTAGCTCTCCAGGAACAGGGTTGGAGTGAAAACCTACAGGAGGGTTTCTCTCCAGGAACAAGGTTGGAGTTAAAACCTACAGGAGGGTAGCTTTCAAGGAACAGGGTTGGAGTGAAAACCTACAGGAGGGTAGCTCTCCAGGAACAGGGTTGTAGTTAAAACCTACAGGAGGGTAGCTTTCAAGGAACAGGGTTGGAGTGAAAACCTACAGGAGGGTAGCTCTCCAGGAACAGGGTTGTAGTTAAAACCTACAGGAGGGTAGCTCTCCAGGAACAAGGTTGGAGTGAAAACCTACAGGAGGGTAGCTCTCCAGGAACAGGGTTGGAGTGAAAACCTACAGGAGGGTAGCTCTCCAGGAACAGGGTTGGAGTTAAAACCTACAGGAGGGTAGCTCTCCAGGAACAGGGTTGGAGTTAAAACCTACAGGAGGGTAGCTCTCCAGGAACAGAGTTGGAGTGAAAACCTACAGGAGGGTAGCTCTCCAGGAACAGGGTTGGAGTGAAAACCTACAGGAGGGTTTCTCTCCAGGAACAAGGTTGGAGTTAAAACCTACAGGAGGGTAGCTCTGGTGTGTGTGTGTGTGTGTGTGTGTGTGTAGCGGGGGTGTGTGTGTGTGTAGCGGGTGTGTGTGTGTGTGTGTAGCGGTGGGTTGTGTGTGTGTGTATAGCGGTGGGGTGTGTGTGTGTGTGTGTGTAGCGGTGGGTTGTGTGTGCGTGTAGCGGGGGTGTGTGTGTGTGTGTGTGTAGCGGTGGTGTGTGTGTGTGTGTGTGTGTGTGTAGCGGTGGGTTGTGTGTGTGTGTGTGTAGCGGTGGATGGCGTGTGTGTAGTGGTGGGGTGTGTGTGGGTAGTGATGGGTGTGTGTGTATGTGTGTAGCGGTTGGGTGTGAGTGTGTCTAGTGGTGGGTTGTGTATGTGTGTAGTGGTGGGGTGTGTGTGTGTGTGTAGTGGTGGGTTGTGTGTGTGTGTAGTGGTGGGATGTGTGTATGTAGCGGGGGGGGTGTGTGTGTGTGTGCGTAGCGGTGGTGTGTGTGTGTGTGTGTGTGTGTGTAGCGGTGGTGTGTGTGTGTGTGTGTAGTGGTGGGGTGTGTGTAGCGGCGGGGTGTGTGTGTGTGTAGCGTGGTGGGTTGTGTGTGAGTGTAGCGGTGGTGTGGGTGTGTGTGTAGTGGTGGGGTGTGTCGTGGTGGGGTGTGTGTGTGTAGTGGTGAGGTGTGTGTGTGTGTGTGTGTGTGTGTGTGTGTGTGTGTGTGTGTGTGTGTGTGTGTGTGTAGCGGTGGGATGCAAAGAAGCATTGTGTGAGTGATTCATATGCCACCCTGCATTACTGTTCAACCAGGGGTGAGCAGACACAGTGTACACAGCAGAGCTCTCAGAGCAGAATGCTATTGGTTATACTCTTGGCTCTCATAATTCAAAGCAATACGGGTGATTTGCACAACTAAATCAGAAACAAGTGTGGCCTGTCATTGCAAGTCTAAACGCATTCTAATATGATGGAACTTTTAAATGTGTTTTGAATCTAAAGTCTGAAGTATATTCTAATCCATTTGGCTACTTTATGGAAAGTGAGATGACTCTGACTCTACTCTTCATATTGCCTTGGACTAGCTTATATAGGATGACTACAGTTCTATGTAGAAGCAAATGTAGAGCGATAATAGCTAAGGCGATACTAGCTAAGGCGATAGTAGCTAAGGCGATAGTAGCTAAGGCAATACTAGCTAAGTCGATAGTAGCTAAGTAGATGGTAGCTAAGGCGATAGTAGCTAAGTAGATGGTAGCTAAGGCGATAGTAGCTAAGGCGATACTAGCTAAGGCGATAGTAGCTAAGTCGATAGTAGCTAAGCGCTAGTAATTACTATCTTGTCTCATCGCTACAACTCCCGTACGGGCTCGGGAGAGACGAAGGTCGAAAGCCATGCGTCCTCCGAAGCACAACCCAACTAGCCGCACTGCTTCTTTAACACAGCGCGCCTCCAACCCGGAAGCCAGCCGCACCAATGTGCGGAGGAAACACCGTGCACCTGGCCCCCTTGGTTAGCGCGCACTGCGCCCGGCCCGCCACAGGAGTCGCTGGAGCGCGATGAGACAAGGATATCCCTACCGGCCAAACCCACCCTAACCCGGACGACGCTAGCCCAATTGTGCGTCGCCCCACGGACCTCCCGGTCGCGGCCGGCTGCGACAGAGCCTGGGCGCGAACCCAGAGACTCTGGTGGCGCAGTTAGCACTGCGATGCAGTGCCCTAGACCACTGCGCCACCCGGGAGGCCCTCGCCTTAGCTACTCTCGCCTTAGCTACTATCGCCTTAGCTACTCTCGCCTTAGCTACTCTCGCCTTAGCTACTCTCGCCTTAGCTATTATCGACTTAGCTACCATCTACTTAGATACCATCGCTTTAGCTACTATCTACTTAGCTACTATCGACTTAGCTAC